>NC_050533.1:11592745-11598405 GCF_002922805.2 Oryzias melastigma
TACTTAACTCAAATCCCACTATTTACAGTGCATTTAGCTTAGCTAAAAAACATTGAGACAAGTTAGCAGGAAAAGTAATTTAGCATCTGCTCTTTTGTAAGTAAAAATGCACATTGTTGTGGGTGCCTTGGGTGCTTTTGCTTTTGTTAAAGTAAATTTAGAATTTCTTTTACAACCAAGCTCAGCTAACTTTCAATTAAATGCTCTTCAGAAAACCACAGTGAAGGAATGCCAGTTTTCCTTTACTTAACCAAACCTAAAATCTGTAGGATACTGTGAGCTTTTTGTTCTGCTAATTTTTGTTAGCGGTGACACGTGGATGCAGTTTTCTATATATTTTATTGACTTTTTATATACTCTTTGTAGTCAAATTCTAAAAATAGGAATATTATTTCCAAAAACAACCAGTTAGCCAAAAGCTAATGTTATTAAAACCCATTTTCTTTCTTTTTTTGTTTAGATTTTCCTCCCTCCATATGCAAAATATGAAATTACACATTTCTAGATATTTCCTAAAGACACTACAGTCCAACAATGTCAAAAGCTGGTCATTTTGGTAAATACTGTTAGCACTATATATGGTGTGCAGAAAAGTCCTGCAGTAATCTTTGTTGGCTTCTTGTGTCTCTGTAGATAAATCATGCATCGGGGTTTGGAGTTGGGCTCAGTATGGAAGGATAGATGGTTTTGGGAAGCGGTTATTTCCATTTAAAAGAGAAAGTTATGCTCCTTGGCAAATTTCTGAACTTCAAAGTTGGGTTTTAAAAAAAAAAAGAAACGTCGATTCTAGAAAGATGGGTTACTATGATGAGGTCTTGGTGATTGATTTCCAATGGTTAGAAAAGCAAAGAGCTAAATAAAGAGCTACACAAGCAAGGAGAAGATATTTCAAATCCAGAAGTTATCCAACACTTAAAAAAATAACATACAAAGCTGGAAACTAGCAATGTGGACTATCATGGTGAGCTGACACGTAAAGCAAAAATTCATTTAAATTTGCTATACAAATGATAATTAAACAAAATTGCACTATATTTTAATGACCAATTGTTTTGTTGGTAATACTTACTGTACCTTTATTAGGCTATGTTCAGTTCTGTTAAAAAAAAGATGACAATATGTCTTTTATTTTGTTGGAAAAGGTTAAACATCTGATAATTGTTTAACACAATACACAATGCAGTCATTGAAGTCACATTCTGATAATCTTTTGAGCTGTTTTCAAAGTGTTCCCAGTGGTGTTTTTTTGTCGTTTTTAGCCTAAACTTTACGGTCTATAAAGGGCACCGGAGTATAAATGGCAGCAGCTAGAAGATGCATAAAAAATCATATACAAGTCAAACTTTTGGAAGATATTCATTTAACAAAAATAAAGGAACAAGGACGGATATTTCATCTTGAAAGGTAAATCATAACAGCAGAATTGATAACGCTAATAGACTGAATATATCCACGGTTCAATACCGAATCACACTGATACTTATAAAGCTTCATGAAACATAGGAGGACGTTTGTTGGCCCCGACTGAGTCCACATAAATTTGGTCCGGATTGTGTCCTGAACCTTGTCTTTGGACTGTATTCAGACTGCTATCAAACAGAAATTTCTGTTTCAAAACAAAGCTTGGAAACAAAACTATGTGACTAAATATTTCTTCAATCATTGGGCAGGAAATACGAGGGCAGGGTAAAGCTACGAGTGTGAGAATGATCCAAAGCTTCGCAATCCCTATTGGGATATTTCACTTATTCAAGCTTTATATTTCGTTGACCAATTTGAATGTTTGTATCGAAGTCGAGTACAACAATTTTCCCTTTTGCTACCGGTGTGGTGGAGGGATGCTGGAAGGGAGTTACTAAGGAGGCAGAGAAGAGGGTACTCTGACAAGAGTTTATGACATATAGAGTGTCAGTGTGAGAAGCAATGTGTATCACCTTAAAAGTTAAATTTTTGAGCCTGCATTCATCCACCACTTTTCAGTTAGTTTCTGGGTCTCAATGCCCAGTTAGGGTGACCGTTTTGGCCAAGTTGTTCCACTCTGAGCACAGAGTCTATTCAGACTGTGGAAACGTGGTAACAAATGCAAACTTTTTCAAACGTCATTCTTTTATCTGCTCTTGTTTCACAACTATTTGAATAAAGAAATACACCAAAATACAATTTTAAGCCTAATTTTCTGTATGTCCTCCATTATCAGAGAAATGCCACTAGAACATGTTACTGGTAAAACACAATTTTCCTCAGAGTGAATCTTTAAGCCAAACTTTGACAAGGAAGCTACATTTTTCATAGAGAATCTTGTTCCCTGGTCGACCTGATATCTTTTGTGTCACCTGGAGTGATATTCATCAGTGGCCTGCTCTCACAAACTCAAACCCACAGGTTCAGACACACACTATTAATCACACACTTTCATATTCACACTGCTTAACCGCATAGGCCAGCATTTGTGGTATGAGGGGTTTCTTGTTGCTAGACAGCTGCATGCCTCGGCCTCCTCACAGCAGTCGACTGAGCTCCGAGGAGCTTGACAAAGAGGCTTAAAGTCTTCCCTAAGTCTCTCGCCCCTAGGTCGTCTGCATACCCTGAGCCGAGCTCTGGCAAAGGCCTGAATGCAAGTTTAACAGCTATAGTTACACCCCGGCAGGCCCCTGCCGCCGCTCTCGCTTGCATTACCATTTTTTCTCTGGGCTTCTTTGGTCTTATAGCCCGGCAACAGGTTACTCCGGTGCTCTCCTCTTATTTCATAACACCATGAAAGTACTGACAGACATATTGCTACTGCTAAACATGAGTTTTACACAGTGTATCCGTGCATGCCGCCCTGTCTCCATCAGGCTGCCTTTTACACGGGACTGTGACAGCTTTGAATCTATTGCGTTTTCCTCTTGAGTCTCTATAAACAGCTTGTTGTGAGTTGTTTTTCCTGGTCAGCTTGTGCAAACACATACCAGATAGTGTCTGTAAAGAATTTTCTGCTATATGTCTGGACAACAAATCATTCCACTTAATAATGTGTGCTAAACAAGTCATACCCAGCCAGCAAGGCAAAGTGGGCCCCATATGGTTTAAAAGTGGGCAGAAAATGTGAGCCCCAAATGGCTGGTGCAAAATTTCTGTGGTGGCCCCACCTGTGTTTTCCCACATTGACATAAGTGGGGATTCAGTGGGTTAGCTTGCTATGCTAGCCAGCTGCCTGGTGGACAGCTTAGTGTGGCAGCAAGATCCACTAGAGCGAGCTAGTGAGCTCCGGTGTAGCATGGTAGTGAGCTCTCCTGTAGCATGCTAGCGACCCTTCTGTAGCATGCCAGAGCTCCTCTGTAGCATGCTCTTGAGCTCTTCTGTAGCATGTTAGTGGGCTACTCTGTAGCATGCTGGTTAGCTCTTCTGTAGCGAGCTAGTGAGCTCCTCTATAGCATGATAGTGAGCTCCTCTGTAGTATGCTAGCGACATCCGCTGTAGCATGCTAGCGTGCTCCCCTGTAGCGAGCTAGTGTGCTCCTCTGTAGCATGCTAGTGAGCTTCTCTGTAGAATGCTAGCAAGGTCTGCTGTGGCATGCTAGCAAGCTGCTCTGTAGCATGCTAGTGAGCTCCTCTGTCGAATGCTAGTGAGCTCTTTAATAGCATGCCAGTGAGGACCTCTGTAGCAAGCTAGTGAGCTCTGCTGTACCATGCTAGCAACCTCCTCTGTAGCATGCTAGCATGCTCCTCTGTACCATGCTAGTGAGCTCATGTAGCATGCTAGCAAGCTCTTTAATAATATGCTATTGAGGACCTCTGTAGCAAGCTAGTGAGCTCTGCTGTACCATGCTAGCAACCTCCTCTGTAGCATGCTAGCATGCTCCTCTGTAGCATGCTAGCAAGCTCTTTAATAATATGCTAGTGAGGACCTCTGTAGCATGCTAGCGAGCTCCGCTGCAGCATGCTAGAGCTCCTCTGTACCATGCTAGCAAGCTCCTCTGTAGCATGCAAGTGAGCTCCTCTGTAGCATGCTAGCAAGCTCTTTAATAGCATGCTAGCAGCTCCTCTGTAGCATGCTCCTCTGTAGCATAATAGAGCTCCTCTGTAGCATTCTAGCAAGCTCCGCTGTATTTCGTTAACAAGCTCCACTGTAGTGAGAGTGAGCTTCACTGTAGCATGCTAGAGCTTTAGCCAATATGGGCAAACACAGGTGGGGCTACCACGGAAACTGCAGACAAACTCAAGTTGTGGCCCATATTTTTTGCCCAATTTTAAACCATATGGGGCCCACTTGGCTTTTCCGGCTGGGTATCTCCATACAAATAAGGGGGAAATGCCAATATGCATGCATTTTAATAAATGCAAAAGTTATGCATGGGACTTTGAAACATACATGCACATTCAAAAACCATTTTTTGTGCATGTTTTCTGCAGCTGCATGGCTTTGCACCTATGTCATTTTTAGTACACGCATGTGTAGGAGTTCAGTGTCGGCAGCTGGAAGCACTCAAGCTGCTGCTGCTGCTGCAGAGAGACAGAGGGAAGGAGAGAATGAAAGCTGCACGAGAAGGATCGGCTACAAGGGGTACCAGCACAGGCTCTCCTTAACAGGGGCTGAGCTCTTGCAGAGTGAAAGCCCCTATAGAAAGAAAGCAGGGTCATCTCAGTGGCGCGGCGTTGCGCAGACAAACACACTCGCCTGCACACAGGCCGGGGCGGAACAACACCAGGGCCAGCGTGAGTGCAGCGAGTGCACAGCAGCTCTCTTCAGGAAGCGGGTCTTGTTTAGACTTACTGCTATGTGCAAAGAATAATAAGGACCAGGACAATGTTGGTACAGACATGCAACACTCCCAGTCAACCTTTTATGTCTGCATGAATCTTCCTGTTCACTCGGACAGATACTCCCATTGAGAGACTGTAGATGAAAGCGGATTAGGCGTACCTGTGTTATGGTCAGCGCTGACGCTCCCACCTGGCTCGGGCCAAAACAGTCAGATGAAAGAGATGGTGGGTCTTTTTTCTAACTCACTGCAGGTATTTGGTTCTTTCGATGAGTTCACATCCTTTTCTTCTCGCCTCTTTTTCAAGCTTTGCTGTTTTTCCTTCTTTTCTTGGAAAGGTAATGAAGGGGAACTGAGTTCCTCATCTTCAGAGTGCCAAGGCTTTGATTTCCACTGTGAAGTGGTAAAAGTTACAGTGCACAGCTGAACGTGTATGTTCAAGTATTTGGCAGGAATACTCCTTTTTTTTCTGCAAAAGCACATGTTTCAAAGTTATAAAAGTCACAGCAAAAAGAACAGGTGTTTCATGCTAGTTTTCCTTTTCTCATTCAAGCTTTGACTGTTTTGTTTTTTTCATACAGATATGTTGGTGTAAAGCTATGTTGACGCCAATCTTAGCAATGCGCAGTCAAATGAAAAGTCTACGTAAACATGCATTTTGCACTTATGGGTTAAGAACCATCGCATTCACGGGACACTATGCAAGTTTCTACGACCTTTTTCAGGCTCTACGTGCAAAATGTGCATCTGTTAAACACCCGTAGGTTATCTTTCCTTGAGGTTATAGACATTACATTTGCACAGATTTCTTGATACTTTTAATTCACACAGTCCGCCATCTTGCTTGTCATGCTACCGGGCTTGGAAGGCACATTCAAGTGACCACTTCCAATAAAAAGTCTATCTAAACTTGTGT
>NC_050533.1:11598889-11617990 GCF_002922805.2 Oryzias melastigma
GCTTGGAATGCACATTCAAGTGACCACTTCCAATAAAAAGTCTATCTAAATTTGTGTATTTGTGTGTTTTTGGCTTCCACTTCTAAACTCTTGAATTCATGCATTACTACACAAGTTTCTACCAACTTTTTTGGGCTCTACATGCAAAACGCAAGGCCATTGAACATGCGTTGTAAATTAAGCTAGGTTATTTTTCCTTGAAGTGATAGACATTGTATATGCACAGAGTTTTATCTTTCGCTATCTTGTTTTTCATGTTACCAGGCTCAGAAGTGCAAGTTCAAGTGACCACTTTCGATGACTAATCTATCTAAATGTGTGTATTTGTGCATTTTGGGCTTCCACGTTCAAAACTGTCACATTCAAGCATCGCTACATTAGTTTTTACAACAGTTTTCAGGCTCCACATTAAAAACATCTAGCCATTGAACATGTATTTAAAGTTAAACTAGGTTATCCTTCCTAGAAGTGATGGACATTGTATTTGCACAAATTTCTTGATACTTTTTGTTCACACAGTCTTCCATAATGCTTGTCATGTTACGTTAGCCTTGGAAGTGCACGGTCTCGTGACCCCTTTCGATGAAAAGTCTATCAAACCCTAGTACTATCTATTGGGCTCCAAATGACCCAGGCCTTACATTGACGTGTTGTCTATCCCTTGATTCATGTCTGCCACGGACACCAGTGAAAATCAAAAATCATTTAAAAAATAAATAAATAAATAAAAAGTGCAGCGCACTGTCCCACTCTCAACACCAACAAACATAGGATAGCACAAGGGCTAAACATGTGTATTTGTGTGTTTTGGCCTGGAGCCAGATTTGCAAGATGTGCACCACTTGGATATTTTACATCAAGACTCTTCTGGTATGAGGTTAGCGATAGTCCAGTGTGAACACCCTATCCTAAAAACATGTTCAAGAATCCGCATTCAGTGTCATCTTGAACACTTATCGCATGTCCAGTGACCCCAAGACATTCTTGTTCCTCCTTGGCTTTAAACGGCTGTAAATAAACTTCGACATCATTGACATACAACACAAGGATTCTGAATGTATACCTTTTTATGGGCTCCAACAATACCAACAATATTGAGTGTCCCCAACTCATTGTCTTTTGACATGCTTGCTGCTCCAATTAAATCAGGGCTCCCCAACCTCCGGGCCGCAAACTGGTCCGGTACCCTAACCCTTAACCCGTTACCAGACGCGCATATTACCAGACGTGGACCAGAACCAGTACCGCAAACCAATATCCAAATCAGACGTTTAACCAGTTTGTGGAACAGATTAGGGTTAAGGTACCAGGTCAGGGTTAGGGTGCCAGTACAAGCTGCATCTCGAGGACCAGTCCAACATAACACCCAGAACCTGGTTTTATTGGAACAGCCAGCACATAAAATAAATGACGAGTTTGGATTCGTGCGTCAAAAAGGGACGTGGAGGGATCCTTAGACAATGAACGTAGCTTTATGAACAAGTTTAACTGGGAATGCATTCCTGTGTTCTTTTGACAGAAACATCAACTCGGCAATTTCTGAGTCACTCTGGTAGATCCTGTTACCTTTCAACAAGCCGAGCAGCGCTCCCCCCAGGGCTAAAGCCAGGGAAACATACCCAAATAGAAGCATTTAGACAAAAGGAAAATAAAAACCTGAAACCAAAGACATCAAAAGTTTTGAAAAGGAAGAAAGCAGGCAGCAGTAAAAGCTCAAAGAACAGAGAATCACTTTGCGGAAAGGGAAAATTTTCAAGTGGGAGGGTATGAGAGTCCTCGACACAGTGGAAATCCTCGAGTTCATACCATGTTCCAATCAAAGTCCATTGACCTGGCAGCACTGTGACAAATTATCCCAGTGGCTCTACATATGACTCAATCAGCATGTTGGATAGCTTTCTGATGAGCAATATGTCTCCCCGTATATCAGCCAAATCACCTCCTGATGACTGCTTCAAGATGCAGTCTACACTTCTGTAAGTGAAGGGTGAAGGGACATCTTGAAATCAGCTCTTATGAAGGTACCTGTTGACTGAAGAGCACCTTTAGACCAGGTACTGCAGTTTGTTCCGGAACGATGAGAAAAGCCAAACAGACGGATGAGGCTGATATACGCCAGTGTCTTAAATGACAAGACACTCAAGATAACGACAAGAATATCTGAAAAAGAGAATGAAAGATGGAAAAATTACAGTATGATGTTAGCAGGGGTTATCTGTTCACACTAGAAGCAAACAATTTGTGTTTAACTCTTTAACACTCTTCAATCATTAATGAAATTAACAAAACTCCAATGGAATCTGAAGCAAAGAAAAGTGGATCTGTGCTGATATGCAACACTTTATAGCAGTATTGTGTTTACGCAGTTAAACCAACTGATTCAAATGCAAAAAAAGCAGCTTTGTGCCGATATGGATGTCACTTTTCCCCATTTCAGAATCAGTTGGAATTTTGCTAATATGCATAAATTTGCTGTATTTTGTTATTTCCTGTCGCCATCGGCAGCTTAGGTGTCAAAGAGTTAAAAACCTTGATTATTTAAAAAAGGAAATTAAAATAATTAAGCTGATTTCTAAAAATAATTTCAAAATATCTTTACCAGGGGTTTCAAACTAATTTTGGTTCAGGGGCCACATTCAACCAGTCTGATCTCAAGTGGTCCGGACCAGTAACCAATGGTCACCTTGATAGCATTGTTTTTATTTTGTTTTTTTTCTCAGTTAGAAAAAAAATGCCTCAATCAACCTCGTAGCCTAATCACTTCTAATTACCTTGGTTATTAGAATTATTTTTTCCTCTCTTGTTTTACCGATCTTGAGATTCCTTTGTTCCCCCTAGTGGCGGAATAGCACATTGCGGTCATTTCTTTAGAGAACCATAACTCACCTCAGGAACAGGCTTGAAAATTGATTTTTTTTTTTTTTTTAAACATGCTTGTAATTTTTTCTCTTCGTGACTTAGCCGGATAGAACCATCTGGCAGGCCGGATACGGCCCGAAGGCCGTACGTTTGACACCCATAGTCTCTGCAAACAAATTTGTTCTTTCATCTAATGCAAAACAAAATTAGTAAAGCCTTGATGAAATCTAATGAAAATAAGACACTTTTAATTCAAAAATTGTGAAAAACATTTGAAGTTTAAGGCTCCAATTAAATAAAAAGAACTCGTGGCCAAATGGTGTAAAAAGAATGGATGTCAAAGTAGACGGTGCCATATTAATTAAAAAAAAAAAGAAAAAAAACATTGATAGAAAAGTAAACTAATAAAAAAAAGGAGCGACTCCGCCCCAACCGTCTCGTTTTTGTCTTCTACAGACCTCCAGTAGGGGCCTTTAAGAAGTACGGGTTAAAACTGTTTAATGGGTCCATTTAATAATGGAACCTCTCAAAATATTTGATCAAACCGGACTGCTCAGTGGAAACGAGGCTCTGGTGGCCAACTGAACCAACTTGGTACCAATCCTGAGTAATTGGAATAGAAAGCCATCAAAATAACTGCTAGTTAGATCCCTAGTTTAAACCTCTGTCTAATGCCTATTGCATAATCTCTGCACAGAATAAGTAAAGGATGCCATCACTTCAAGCAGAAGTCCATCTGTTGCTGCTGTGGAGCACCTGTCACACAGGAGACACAAGCTGCTGGACACCTGATATGCTGCTGAAGGCAAGTGGATGGATTTTCTCTCGAGGAGCCATCAAACCCAGCAAAGCCCTGAACCATGAGTGAACATCTAAAGGCATACCTCTCCTCTGGTAATTGAATGTGCACTCTGAAGCAAAGCAGTAGGAATGCGTGTATACCTTGCTTGAGAGATTCTCCCAGGAGGTTGTCTATGGGGCGCTTCATTTAAGTTGCCCTCTGTCACATGGACAATCGGAAAGAAAGATGAAAGGTGGGAGGGTAGGGGGGGGACGCAGGAGGGTCGGCCGCTCTGCGATGGTTGCTTGTGATGGCTGGGCGACCCCTCACCCCTGCCAGAGGAATGCTGGGTAACGGATAAGCCATCTGCGATGCTGAAACTGAGAACTTTGGGCCCTGGGGCAGTGAAAACTTTACCCAACCTGCAAACACTCTTCCACCTCAAACGTTCATTTAAAATTCATTTCCCCATATCAAAAGTGAGGAATAAACCATAAAAAACATCATAAACAAATTTGTGATGTTTATGCGATTTCTATTTAAGCTTGTCTGCTGTAATGACATTTCCATCTGCCTTCAAAGCTGAGATCCAGCCATCCATTTATACATTTATAATTGGACATGTTGCACAAACCAGATTCCTGTGCTCAATGGAGCCTTTCATGGCACTCTAATCATATCAGACTCCACCAGACAACATCTATATTTACTTGTATCATGTCAGAGCAGGCCCAGAGCAAAACAAACTACTCTCACAATCCGCACGCCAGCAAACAACAAGAGCAGCAGGAGTCACAGAGTTCAGGACGGTGATCAGTTTACTGTCACCATCCCAATCCTGTGAATGAAAGCCACTTTTTTCTTTTCAAGCTGCAGCTCAAAAGAGTTGTAAAAAAGTTAAAAGAAATCCGTCTCTCGCCAAAGCACAAGTGAGTTGCCGTTGCCTTTCTTCTCTGCGTGGTAGCTGCCTAGCCTAATGCTCGGCGGAAAGGACATTAGGCTGTAATTGTTTCTGAGGGAGCGGCGGTCCAAGCGTGGCCTGCTGTTAACTACCATATAAAATGCCCACATATTCAGAACAGCTGGGAACTTCTAAGAAAACAAAAGTGAGACATAGATTTTCAACATTTGACTTCTTTTTTTTTTTTTCTTTTTGGGGCTGGAGTCACTTCTGCCTCTGCAGCTGCTTGGCCTTTTTAACCCCCCCTTAGTCATGTCAGCACATGTCCACTGTCAGGGAGCAGTGCCAAGAAAGATCACTGTTTTCAATTATATTGCAGTAATTGTGCATGATAAACATGAGTCGAAAAATGATAATTAGCTCTAAACAGCATATGGTAAGCAGGACCACGCTGTAAAGTGGATAATATCCCCAGAAAACCTCTCAGTTAACAAGCAAATATTCTGACCCACAGAATACAACTAATTATGAAGTCAGAATAAAGTTCATGATTATCTGATTCCAGTACCGTTGCAGCATATAGTCCCTTACAAAACTGTATTTTGTTTCAAGGTAATGTTTGCTATTGTGTCAGTTCATTGAGTTAAAAAAAAAGAAAATAAAAAAAAGGTGTTAATGTAAAAACACTTGAATTGTGCTAAAATATAATGTATGTGTAAAGAAAATTGAGTGAATTTATAAAGAAAAAAATAAGAATTTTCCTGGTACTGAAAGTAAAAAAAATGCCTTCTCCAAGCCAGAGTTTTATTTCATTATAAGCTTCTCCTGTTACCTGTGGTGGGCAGCTGTCTAAAAGCAGGGCTCTCCATGGATACAAAGGTAAGGTCAATCAAGGTCTCACGAATGCAATTGAGGTTGTCCAGGACTGGAAAGAGAAAGGGTGTCCAATCCCAGTCTTTGATGGCCGCTGTCCAACTTGTTTTACATCCACTGCTAACCTTGCTACTGCTGTGAATCACACAAAACCCAGGTATTGAGAACTAGGCAGGACATGGAGTTGGAAAAAAATACCAAACAGGACACTGGCCCTCGAGAACTGGACTGGACACTCCTGGTCTAGATAATTTAGGAGAGAAGTCTACCCTGTGGGGGTCTGCTCCACTCCTGGTCTAGGATCATGTAGGAGGGGAGTGTATCGTGTGGGGGTCTGCCCAAGTCCTTGTCTAGAATCATACGGGACAGGAGTGTATACCTGGGATCTGCTTCATTCCTGATCTACAATAATGTAGGAGAGGAGTGTACCCTATAGGGCTCTTCCCTACTCCTGGTCTAGAATCATTTTAGAGAGGAGTAGACCCCTTGGGGTCTACTCCAGTCCTGGAGTGAGAATATTTAGGAGAGAGGTGTACCCCATTGGGGTTTGCTCAACTCTCGAACTAAGACCATTTGGTAAAGGAGCTTACAGCCTGGGGGTCCGCCCTATCCCTGGTCAAGGATGACTTAGAAGGGAAGTGCACTCCCTTGGAGAGTGCTCTGCTAACAGGACATCATCCAGTTGCAGGAATGTGGGTAACTCACATGTAGAGTATGTTTAAGACTAGAGCCCAGCATCACTCAGACTGACTGAGGTACTTGGATAAGTGGTGAAACTTTTAAAAGAAAATACAGAAGGTCCAGATGCCACGACTCAACATGGTCCCGTAGAGGGATGGGAATCCTCATCAACATCATCTGACTACATGGCTGAAGAGCCACTACCTTATTTTTGAAAAATGGTGGGATTGGGTAGTCATTTTTTGTGGACCTCATAATTGGTAAGAGGTGTTATGTAAGCAGGTGTAGTGGTAGTCTTTAACCTGCTATTTCAGAAATGTAGTGATCTGCAGTTGTGATGGCAAAATGTCCCTGAATTTCCTTTCCCAACATCTGGTTTGACAAATTGTCCTACAACAGATTGGCGACCTGTTCAGGATGTACTCTGTCATCACCCAACAGTAGCTGGGTTGGCTCCAGCAGCTCCATGACCCCATAAGGGATTCAATGGGTTCCGAAAATAGTTGGATGGTTTGAATAATTAGCAATAGTGATGCACAGCTGTCTCAAATACAGAAGATTGCAGGTGGACAGCTTGTGAAAGTGGCCCGAATATTTCAGTTTTTTTAGGAAAGATGGATCGTGGCATGTTGTTGTTACAGTTGTCATCTCGCTCGTCATGCTGTGCTCACACCAGCCTCAGAAGTGCACGTTGTAGTGACCACTTTCAATGAAAAGTCAATGTAATCACGTGTACATGTGCGTTTGGGGCTTACATGTTCAAAACTTAAGTTCACTCATTGCTGCGCAAGTTTCAAGTCCATTTATACCCATGGCCATTGAATACACGCCAAAAAACTTTGACCACTGAGAGACTTTGATTTGGTAGTTTCTTATGGGAAGCATCCTTCAAAGTACCAACCGTTTGAAAATGAATCATGAAGGAGAAACTATTAACTGCGATTTGTGCCTGGCCAGAATTCTATGACACCTAGTCTTTTATATATTGTAATTGAGCTATGAACGAAAAAGCCTGGACCAAAATTTACTAGATTTGTACTGCTTCAACAATTCACTCCAAGCCTCTTCTAACTGTGAGTACATATGAGAGTATCGGGTAGGGACAGTGTAGTAGTGTGAACACCATCTACTAAAAGAGTCTTTGAGAGTGCCGGTTTAGCACTTTCTGGAATGTGAATCACATACCCAGTGTGTATGTAGCTTTAAATGGTTTGACTGTCCTCTGCCAAGGCTTGTCACTCAGGTGCCCATCTACTAATACTTCCTCTGAGAACATCACCTTCTGTGAAAACAAGATAATGAAGGCTTTAAGCAATGGCCTAACAATGGCTAAATAATGGGTTAAATGTTCCAATCATCCACAAGTGTAACTGAAAATGACTTACTGGAGGCAATTGTGGTGCAAAGGTAGAGCGGTCGACCTCAGATTTGACCTGATCGCAGTATCAGTTCCTGATGCCCATGAATTGAAGAGTCCTTGGGCAAGAAACTGAACCCCACCTTGCACCTGGTGGTTATACTGTAGGTTGGCGCCAGTATTTGGCAGCAGAGCCACCATCAATGTGTGAATGTGACTGTGACTGTAAAGCACTTTGGACCAACGTTTGATTAAAAATATTTAACCAAAGAATGGTTTGTAATGTAAGAAATGCAAAAGAAATGTGGCAGTTCTAAGGCTTCTCGCGTATACAACACACTAACACATTTTTTAACATACAAACCATAAGGTTATGGTAAAATAAATCTTTTGTAAAGAATCAAGACTCAAAAGAGACAATTCTTTACCAGCAGTTGAATCGAAAGAATTGGCTTCCGAGAAAGAATTGAAATGCCCATCACTAGTATACACCATTTACTGACAAGAGAAGCTTTTTCTAGTAGCACAAGCAGAGGCTAAATATTTGTGTTTTGAGGTGGTAAATGTGGTGCAACACGTTTTCTGTTAACAGCACAGCTCTCCTGTGTAAATGTGTAAAACTCCAGTGGTGTTTAACAAACTGACAGATTTTATCTATTGGAGCTTTGATGGTTTCCACATTCATTTTTTTAAGTATTAAATCTTTACATCATTCCCTTATACAATAGTCTTATTCATTGGAAACACCTGTTTGGTTGAACTCGCTCAGCCTGTTAATGCTTCTTCCAAGCCCATGTCTATCTTTAAGCGTCTTCAGTGCCAATACAATCAAACAGGAAGACACATATTTCCTGCCTTTGGTCCACATGGACCAAGAGAGGTACCATTCATGCTGAAGCCTTTACATTTTTTTCCCATCAACCTCCGACGCTCACTCATTTGTCTCTCTCATCCTCGCAGTTGTGTGTGAAGTGTGTGCGCCGGCTTTCACGGGGGAAAGCTAACTGCGTTTTGTGGGAGCTCTTGAGCTTTGCCTTGATCTAAATACAAAGCTCTGAGGTTCGTGTCGGTTCATGTTTGGCTTTCCGGCGCAGCTCAAAGAGCTAATAGCGTTTAACGGAAAGAAGAATCACAGTGTGACACGACGGACTGACTAATGCATTAGCCGGCGTGTTCGACAAAGCTAGGAACACGCACGTGGCGGTCATGTCGTGTTTTCCCCGGCGCCGTCCGTGTTACAACAGCGTTGGACTCGTCCCTTGTTTTGATGGCAGCCCGTGTCACGGTTGGTTCTCGTGTTGTTTTGATCCCCGCTGTCAGGGCCCAGTGAGCTCACACTGACACAGCTGGCTTGGGTGGAGCTGCTGGGGGTACATGGGGAGTTGAAGGACATGGATTTGTGCCAAAGCATTTCATACATAGCGCATATCTTACAAGTGCAGCTGAGAATTAGAGATAGAGGACCCCTCGCCCCTGTGCTGCCCACCCCACCATCTGCCCGCCTGGGGCTGGGGCCTCTGTGGCTTTGCTTCCATATTACCAGGCATGACAGCCCTGCCCTCAATCAACCCCTCACACAATCACCCACACACCTCTTTTTTTCTCTGAAACATGTCTATTGCTAATGTCAGCATAAATGAGAGATTACCGCCCTTTAGCAGAGGCAAAAGCAGAGGACAATATTTCCCTCTTTCTAATTTGCTCACACTCAAAGGGCCTTGCATGGCCAGCAAAGGTTAGGTCGTAGCACGGATGTATGCAAGCCAATGAGTGTCAGTGGGTGGTAACATGTCTTAGCAGAGGTTGTGGGGCCTCCACGTTGATATAATTAGAAACTTCCGTGCAGCGTTTGGAAGGGGGGCTAAGGCCAAAAAAAAAAAAAGTCAGTTTCCCCTCGCTTGTTTTCTTAACGCAATTTATCTCTCTTTTCTGGTGACACGATCGGGGAGTTAACCGCTGAGTCCATCTTTGTGTCTCGACTTGCTCCCGTTTGTCTCTGCTGGTGTAAATCTCACATCCTGTTCCCCAGCAGCCAAACAAAACAGCAAGACTCTTTAAAACACATGGAGGGGAATCCCACATATCAGCAAGCGGTGACTTTTGACTGCGTCTCCACTCCTGGCTGGACCAGAAGCTGATGAGACAGCAAAATCATTTAGAGGGCTTTACAGATGAAGTAAATGGTTCATATTTACTTCGTCTGCTATATTGCTGGCAGGCTTTATCAGTTATATCTACTAATGGTTCATTTTTATTCAAAGTTCATCAGTGAGCTGAGAATATAGGTTTAAATAATAATTAAATGTGAGCTAATGATGAAATGAGTGGAATTATAAATAACATGCTTTAATTTTTTTCTCCTCAATTTTACATAGTAGAGTCTGACTTTTTAACAGAGTATTAGGAGTAAGGTAAAATAATACATTATTGAGCATTTCGTTGTAAAATTATGAGTCATAATTAGTCATAATAGTCATAATTTTACAAGAATAAAGTCCTGATATAATGAGAAAAGTTGTAAATTTTTAAGAAAAAAAATAGTAATTTTTGAGAATAAAGTCACAACATTATGAGAAGTACCCAAAATTTTACAAGAATAAAGTTGTAAGATATGATAAAACTTTTGTAATTTTACAAGCATAAAGTTATTAAATTATGAGAAGATGAATTGTAATTTTACAAGAATAATTTGTAACTTTATGAGAAAAAGTTGTAACATTATAAGAAAAAGGTTGTAATTTTATGAGAATAAAGCTGTTAAAATATGAGAAAGAAGTTTTAATTTATGAGAATAAATTTGTAATTTTACAAGAATAAAGACATAAATTTATGAGAAAAAATGTGTAATTTTATTTGAATAGTTATAATAATTTGACAAAGAAGTTTTAATTTTACGAGAATAAAGTTGTAAAATTTTAAAAAGAAAGTTTTAATTTATGACAATAAAATCTTAACATTATGAGAAATAGGTTGCAATTCTCCAAGAATAAAGTCGTAGTATGAGAAAAAGTTGTAATTTTATAATAAAATTGCAAAATGAGAAATTTTTTTAGAATAAAATTATAGGTTAATTTCATAAATTATTAATTGAGAATTTATGAGATTAGAAATAAAGTTATGAAAAAAACAGCTTTTAACTAAGACAAATATAAATAACAACAAAACAGAACCAACATTGTGTTTTAGTATGAGAGACAAAGAGTGCATTGTAAGCATTTACGTCATCAATGGTTTTACAAATGAGGAAATTATACATTTTTATTGCATCAACATAATTTTATTTTAAGTATAAGGACAGTGAAAAGAGTTTGCGGGACACAGCGCCTCTACAGAAGAAGATTCTTGACCCAGAAAGAGTGGATTTCTGGTGGGAGCACCGTTTACGCCATAGGCAGTATAGTTGTAGAGGTCCAAATGCATTATGGCACATACTACATTCCTGTGATAAACTAAAGCCTTATGGCATGAATGACTCCATTGGTGGTTTTAGTTGGCACATATTGTGGATGGATGCTTACACTATTTAATTTTTTTGAAAAGCATCACTTTTTCCTTATAAAATTATGAATTTTGTCTCATAATTTTAATACTTTAAATAATTTTTGTTTTCTTTCATGGTGCCCCTAATACTTTAGACCTTCCTCGGCATGTGGACAGGTACTGGTACATTGGGTTACTTGGTGCCAGGCTGCAGATAAAAATACTTTACACACTATCAGGTGCAGTTAAAAGCCTTAAAGGGCCTATATCATGTAAAATCTTTTTTTTATTATTATTTTTTAAGTGTATTATAAGTTATATTTTTCATAAAAACAACCATAAAGTGGTATTTTTCTCCATTAGCATTCCTCTAAAACCCTTTGATCTGGGCACCAGCGCCTCCTACTTCACGAAAGCGAGAGAGAAAATGAGAACAGCCTCTTCCAGGAGCCGTCTGCGCTGCCAGGACCGCCCCCAGGATAACAAACACACCCACTTTCTCCACGGAATAAGTGGTGATCAACAAACACTTTCATTTTATATTCAAATTCATCTTTGCAAAGTTTGGATGTTGTTTGTTTAGGCGAAACGCAGACACGCTGCCGAGGCTGGATCAAGGATGAGGCCATGAAATGGGCGGAGTGAAAGGCGGAGCCTCAGAGATTGAGTTGTCTTACTTCCAGCTAGGAAAAGAGCTTACACAAATAACTCATATTTCATTTAAAAAATGTTCTTTAGTGTGCCAAAGGTAATATATCATATATATGGATATAGCTTACTCTGAAAGGCTAAAGAATAGCATAATATACTACAGGTCCTTTATTTTCATTTTTTTTAAACGACAGTGCAATTTAAAATCTGGATTCCCTTAAATATAGGTTAATTCTGTGTTTACTGATTTCGAAACAATTTTGAGGGATTCAAGGCACTCATTCAAAATGTCAGTTTCTTTCTTTTTTTTTTGAGTTGCAACCTGTAAACGGATCAACCTCAGTTTGACAACATGTGACTATAGCTTGAGCTAGCTATAGCTTAAGCTAGCCGTTCACTCAGTGTCAGTAATTCTACAACAGAACAATTGTTCTAACAAAGTATGAACTCTTAAATACACTGAAAAAACATCTGTTTTTTGTATTTCTACACAAGATGTGTTTTTGTATCTCAAATTACATTTCAAAGTTTAGCTAGCCAAACAAGAGTTGCTATTGCCATAGCAGCTAACAGTCGCCACCACCCACACTCAAACATTTGAAAGTGGGCGATATAAGAGTAACTTATCTTTTGTTTAGTGTTTTTATCTACTTTTTCTCAACAAACATGCATCGTATTTTCAATGCCGCAGGAAAATGGAGAGCCCGAGCTAGCAGCTGAGCGTGCTCCTAGTGATTTGCTCAAGTGCTATTTATTTTACCCAGATGCTGGCGATGTGAGGAGATCCAGCGCGGCGCCTTTCATCATCATGTGTAGGGCCTCTTACAGAGCGCCTTCCAGACAATCAGTGAACACACTGAGTGGGAGTAACCACTGCCAGTTAAAGAGAAATCCTACATTGAAGCATATTCTCCTTTGGAAGAAAACGCTGTTTAAAGAAGAGGAAGATATTCAGCGGACTGGGTGAAGATAATTTCATTATCTAAAGGTCACCCTTCATTTACCACAGCCTGTCTCTAGTTTTTTTTCTAGTACCTTTTTATATGGATCACATCTTCAAATGCCACACATAATAGCTGAAAAGCAGCTGAATATCCATTCCTATCTTCTAAAAATGCAGCACTTTTATTTATCTTTGAGGCTCCGACAAATATTTGCATCACTATTCTATATGTTTTCGATGGCTTTCTCTGATTAATATTTGAATTTTTGTCCGACAGTTGTAAAAATATCAGCCTCTGACTAGACAGCCCTGTTTCTCATTAAACTTTCATTTCACATGAGATGTTCTGCTTATTCAAATCACACTCCTACATGGCAGGGAAACCAAGATCCAAGTTGGGGAATCGCGCAATTTTCTTTTAAGTCATGAGCCTTTTAGAAGAGCAGTGATTTGGGAGAGGCCTCTTATAAATCATCGGTACAGTCTTTAAGATGTGGAGATACCTTACATTGGGTCGCCACCTCCTACATGAAAGCCCCTATGCATTTATAAATGACAGTTATTAGAAGGAACCTGTTGGCAGATCACAAAGAGAGAGAAAAAAAGAAAACTCTGTGCCTTTTATCCTCCTACTGGCTGCTATAAATAAAGGCAGGTCACTAAAGATAGGCTGAGTGACTCATACACCTTCTCCTGGCCTGCTTCCCCTCTGCTGGGGCTGTCAGAAAGGGCTTGGCACACACACTTTCCCACATATTAAAGCTTCTGAAGGTAGAAGGTCTGTTTTGATCAGCTGACATTAAAGATTTAATTTCCTTAAAGACCCACTTTCATAAAAATAGTGTTTTTAAAGTCTTCTTGTAGCATTTTCTGGTGATGGAGTACATATTTTAAGAAAATTAAGCTTAAAATTACATTTCCGAGTATTTCTTTATTCAACTGTTGTGAATCAGGAGCAGACGGATAAATGTTTGATAAAGATTGTATTTGTTATGTACAAAGTTCAATGTGGATGCATCCACTTGTAGACCACGTACGTCTTCGTCTTCGTCGTCCAAGCTGGCGTCTGGCTCAAAACTGTACTGTTGGAGAGCTTCAGTATTGCTCACCATTTTTGTTGCACTGGTGATGTTAGGTTGACGGTGTGAGGGACTGTAAGGTTGTGGGGAGCATGTAAACTGAGAGCTTTCAGTAATGGGAAGGGGGGTGGGGTTGCTCTGTCACAACAGTCCTCCCCATAGTTTTTTTGAAAATGCTGAAAAAAGGCCTCCTTCAATAAAAAATACTGTTTTTTGTGTTTTTTAGAGAAAAAAAGCTTAAATTTGCATTTTAAAGTATTGTATTTAAAAGATTGTATTTGTTACAGAGAAAATACTAAGCTCGCTATCTTGATGCAGAAACCTCTCATCCTCGAGAAGGGGGATGGGGTTACTCCATGACAATGGTCCCACCCACCACTCAAACAATTTTTTTTGCCTACTGCCACTCTGCAGAAACTATGTTCAAGAAAATGACACTTCTTTTACATCCATCCATCTTCCTTTGCTCATCCAGAACCAAATCGTGGGGGCAACAGTCTAACCAAAGTTGCCCTGTCCTCAGCCACTTCCTCCAGGTCTTCTGAGACGTTCCTAGTTCAGCCGAAAGATCTAGGCCCAATCCGAATTCTTCCCTTCGCCCTACCCCCACATTTTGCCCTCCAAATGCAGAGTTATGGAAAAATAGTGTCTCCGAATTTGGACGTCCCTTCTGCCAGATGACGTCATCAATAGTCGTCGGCTTCCAGTGCTCGAATATGAATAACAACACCGGTTTTATAACTTTAAAAAGGTCATGCTAAAACAAGAAGTCATTACTTACTTTTAAATGTAAACCTCTATGCTTCAGAGTGCACCCACATAAAAAAGTGCTTCTTCCGAAGCACGATGTGGTTTACCATCACTACAAAGGGCTCTGCTTTCCTCCGCTTGGAGGGTGAGATCTTAAAAAAATATATATATTTCGGACACCACTTACATTACAAATGCCCCAAGAAATGGAGGAGTAGGGAGAAGGGAAGAATTCAGATAGGTCTGTAGTCAGTGTTCTGGGTCTTTGCTAGGGCCTTCGCCTATTGGGACATGCCCTCCGTGAACCAAGACCTTAACACGGGGAAGGGGTTTCAGAGCTTGAGCGATCCCGGAAGCTAACCTGTCTGGAGTTTTTGCCCTTTGTAGGGTCTCCCATGGCAGATAGGTCCTGGGTTAACGAGTCAGACAAAGACTGGTTTAGAGGTTAAGTGGTTATGAGAAAAGGAAAAAAAAAAACCAAAGATTCTGTAATGTTGCCCTGGATTGGCATAACCAGGGTCCCACTCTGAAGCCTCCTTCAACAGGTTCAGCCCAAAGAAATGACCTGGGATCACTCTCCCATGGGTCCACCACCTGTAGGAGAGCTCAGAAGGGGTAGTTTGGAAAGTTGTGAAAGGCGTTTGCCTTGATAGCCCAAAACCCGGTGAATGAACTTGTCTTTATTTTTTTAATTTTGGCTTGAAACAACACAATCATAATCAAAAGACCACTGAGAACACTTTTACAATAGCTCAAAAGATGATCGAAGTGGGTCCTTAAGCATCATTTCATACTTTAATTTAGCTACTTAACTAGTTTAATCAAGGAAAGGACTATTTTGATCTTGATGATGAATGAAAGTCTAGCTTCAAACATACCAGAGTGAATATTTCCGCTCCACAGGAGCTGTCACTCAACCTTCCTGTCAGCTCTCGCCATCGCGACAGAAAAACCAGTCAAAGTGACAAGTGACTCAGAATTAATCACCTTGTCTGGTTTGGTTGACATGTCCACTCTTTGATTAATAATTACCTAACTGTCATAAGCCTCAAGGATTGAGTCATAATTCCAGAATAAGCTGTGACCAGCGACGGTCCGCTCCGGCTGTACAATTAGCTCATGGTTTGGTTGGGCTGTGAAAACAACGCCCCACCCCCCCATCTGTTGGGCTCCGGCACCGGCACACATGTAGAGTTTGTTTTATTGTACAACCTGAAATCAGGCTATGATTTGGCTGAAGTTAGGTAGAGTGTGTGCCCGCACACGTTCGCCTTTGCAACAGCCTGGCATCTGTCACAGCAGGAGGGAAGGGGGGGGAGTCAGGCGTTCACACAGAAACCACATAGGACACCCGGCAACACAAACTCGGCTCTGTTGTCTGCTGTGAGGGTAACCTTTTGACCTTTCTGACAGGTACAGGGAGGGATCTCAAAGAAAGAGGAGAAGCCTCAGAGCAGGTCGGAAGCGTGCCCTCTCCATAGGTAGCTGTCGAACCCCTCACGGCTCCGGGGCCTCTCCCAGGAAGCCATAACTCTCCTCTTAGGAAGTGAGGTGTGTCCACGCCGGCGTCTACATCTGTCCGGGTGAGGAGCAGGTGGGCAAGAGGTCAGACGAGAGTAAGATACCTCTACCATGTTTTATGTATGATGTGTGGCATGTGTTTGAATATTTACATGTGTCTGAAGGTGATGCAAATGGAGGGAAAAATGGGACAAGGTTAAGAGAGCCATGCTTCCTTTGTCAACAAAGACTTTCTGTAAACAGCTGAGCATGACGCAATGTTCAAAGCCGAACCAGTAACACCAAAAGATTCGCATATATTAGCATTTTAAAAGTCAGCACTCACTTTTTGGACTAAACACCTCATTAATTACTTTTATCTATTATTTTTTCATTTGAAGATGACAAGTTAATGATTTTTTGGGTAATTTTTTTCACATCCTTTTAACAACAGGTCTGACCTTCATTTATTCCAACACTTACTTTGACTCTTTTTAATCGCTGATTTGTCTTAATCCACCCCTTGATTGTAGAAAAAGAAATAACATGTTGAAAAGTGTATAAATGATCGCCCCCCACCAAGTGGAGCTAAAAGCTTTTTGAGGTGATCCTCGTGAACTCTCCGAACACTTCCAAGCATATAATTAAAAGGTAGCGTCTAATTTTCGATGAGGAGTAAATTAGCACTCGGGCTTCATTGTTAAGTCGTGGCTGGTGGCACGCAGCCTGGGGAGATGGATTGAATGGATCAGAGAGGGTTGGACAGTCGCTGGATAATTTTGACAATAGGGTTCGGGGGGTATCATCCATCACTCAAGAGCTTACAGGAAAGTTTTGACAGGTAGAGGTCACGGCAATGTGGCAGGAGCCAACAGAGATGGATGCCTTTAATTTGGGTAATGAAGAGTTAACCATCTTGGGGGAGCAAGAGAAGCGTTAAATGGGAGAGCTATTCAACATTTAAAAAAAAAGTCTTATTTAATTCCTCCAGCCCTAATGAAAGACATGGAAACACAATCCTTGATTGACAATGAGGCCCCCTCTGTAATTCCCTGTAGACAGTTCACTTAAGTTCCCTCCCTTGTTAATCTCAAATATAATGAATTGCAAAACTAAGGTTAAACGTGGCACCATGAATTCATTATCACTAATACATTAGTCCGTGAGATGATTTACAGTGCGGTCTATCTCCTATTTTCATTAGCGGTGAATAACTTTGATTGGGTTTGATCTGCTCATCGTCATCATTAATCTCTCTTGTTGGTCATTGTTCTCCTTCATATCTGACCTCTTCGCTCAAAAATGAAAGAAAGAATGAAAAGGTGCCTCGGCAGACAGCCTCCCCCCTGAAAATATTGTTCTACCTTCCGGTGCTAGTACAGGACCTCCCCTTTATCGCTTCCTCTGAAAACATATTCATCCAGAGCTGCCATTCAACTTCATCCTTGACCCTGGATCTATTGTTGCTTGACTTAATGGCAGTGCTCTTGCAGAGATAACAGTTAATGCTCTCCTCTTGCAGCAGAATACACGTACAAAGACAATCTCCCTGGAACTCCGACTGCATGCTAAGCTCATATTTACTTGGCTCTTCTAAACGCCCATGTTGGTGTATCATTCATTAAAGAACGCACCAAAGTTGACCAAGTAAAGCCATCAGCCAGCCAGTGTGACAGGAAGTCATGTGCTGCTAATCATAGCTTTTAAAGCTGCAGCCGTGGCTACTTGAGGTGACGTGTACAGTCTAGCTTCCCCCTAAAATGTGTCAAGCTAGCAGAGATTAGCATTGATCAGAATATCTAGCCAAAGTGACAGGAGGGTCATGTGCTCCTAATGATAGTTTTTAACGCTTTTGCTGAAACTGATTGGTGTGATTTATACAGTCTAGCACCCCCTTAATATGTCAAGCTAGCAGAGATCAGCCACAATTAGAGTGGCTTTACTGCTGTTAGTATGTAGCAAGTAAATTTTACTCTTGTTGTAACATGCTAAAATGCTAAAAAGCTAACAATGTAGTCCCTGGTTGGATTCTTAGGCTTAAGTGCTATAAAATCCCATTATGGTCTTGCTACAAAACAACTTCTTGCAAATTTGTGCATTTCTCTAAGTACGGTCACGAGCCCTTAGTGATTTCTTCTAAAGCTGCTGCTGTGGCTACTTGTGATGATGCATACAGCCTAGCATCCCATAAAACATGTCAAGCTAGTAGATTAGCCACAATTGGGGTAATGCTCTACAACTTCCAGTATACGACAAGTAAATTTTATGTTTTTGCTGATGTTGTAACATGCTAATGGTAGAACGAGGCTAAATCCAAATTCTTTCCCCACTGCTTCTCCCTACCCCCTACATTAAGCCCTCCAAACAGAGTGTTATGGATAAGTCTTCAGATTTGGATGTTATTCCCACTTGATGTGTCATCAATAGCATCCAATGGTCTGAAAATAGATAACATTGGTTTGTAACTTTATAAAGTCATGCTAAAATAAAAAGTCATAACTTACATTTAAATGTAAACTTCTCTGCTTGAGAGCACACCCATACAAAGACATGTGTTTCTCCTTCTTGTCATGAGTCCCTACTCAAGACTGATTACCTGGTTCAGGTGTGTCCAACCAATAAGAACATGCCAGAGCAGGGTATGTTGGAAAACATGCAGGAAGGTGGCCCCTGCTGTAGAGGTAGGGGCATAATTTGGATTCAGCCCTAAAAGGCAAACAAAACAGTTTCTTGGTTTATTGGTAATTGTTAGCATCCATGCTAGCTTTCTTTATACACATAATTTTCATAAATATTTGTAGATTTCTCCAAGTAAAGCCAGAGTGACAGGAAGGTCATGTGCTCCTAATGATAGCTTTTAAAACTTTAACCTCTGCTAATTGGGGTGATGTGTACAGTCTAGCGTCCCCTCAAGACATGTCAAGCTAGCAGAGATTAGCCACAATTAGGGTAGCGCTCTTGTGGTGCTGCTTGGAAACCTCAAGGTATTTACTTACAAGGGTCAGATTCATCCAGTGATGGACAGACAGGAGTCCAACGAGTCTGGATTTATCAAGACAGGTAGTTTGCCTGCAAATCCAGGCAACTTTACGAGTGCAGCTTTGCATGCTACACATCACCAGATGTGGCTTTTAAGCAGCTCCACTGCTTCAGACAGCTAATGTAAGATTTAGGCAGTCAGCTTGTTATATAAAAATACTTCAAAAATAATGCCTCAGGATATTTTTCACATTTCTTTTTAAAGAA
>NC_050533.1:11618027-11650864 GCF_002922805.2 Oryzias melastigma
CTGAGAATAAAATCATTATGCTCTGTTGGCAAACAGTTTACTCTTGCATCACATTAAGTGCGCTTTAATGGTTCTCTGCAATTAACAAGACACTAATTATGTGTTGCTTCCTCTACAGGTTTATTTAAACAGTGTTTATGAACTGCTCTTTTTGATTCTCTCAAAGCTACACTGTTCCTTCATCCTGTTAGGAAACCTTTGAAACATCTTACGTAAATAATTGTATTATAATTGGGTGAAAGAGAAAAAATTAAAACTGTCAAGAATTTAAAGAATCAAACTGTGAGGAGTTTTGTAGTGTAGATTCACATGAAAATAATAGGCCCTTTTGGCCAATATACTATAGAACCCTGCGGTGGTTTCAGTGATGTTACATCAAATGGAAACACGTATACATTTAGTCTATTTCTTTAGTTGAGGCTCGAGATGATCAAAAAGTGCTGAAGCTTACTCTCTGTTTCCTTGTTAGCCGGGGCGCCGGCTTCACAGGCACCTCTCATGTGTTTTCATTTGTTATGAAGCCTGTGAATTTAAGCAGAGCAGGAAACTCTGCCTTGTTAGAATGAATTGTCATCTCTGCTTGACAGACACTCGTAATGAGATTAGCGCAGGAATGTTTTAAAAGGGGGGTTGTGGAGGGGGACGCTGGAAATGAGAGAAGCTGTATTCCGCTCTTACACTTTTATGGCTAAATTCAGTCTCCCTGCGTGCACTCTCACAACTTTGCTTTTCCTGTTCATTATGTGAATTATTTTAAGACTCCCACCTTGTAATCCTGAACTTGTTAAATCAGTTTAGAAAAAGGGTGAAAAATTCATGATTTCTTTTTTGTTGTATTAAAGACGCACTTTGATGAAAATTGATTTTTAATTATGTTCTTGTGGCATTTTTCTACGATGATTGAGAAGAATCAGTAGCAGGCACAAAATAAAAAAAAAACAAACAGTTTGTAAAAGATAATTTTTCTAGATGTAGAAAATACAGTGGGCGGGTCACTAAATCCCTGCTCCGCCCATTTTTGTAGACAACTATATCCATATATGTCTTAGTTTTTGTCATTTGGCTCAAAACTGAAAAGCTGGATAACTCCAGTATTGTTGTTGCTCTGCTAATGTTAGCTTATAAGCTAGCAGGAGAAACAGAAATCTCTCAACAACTGGAAAGGAAAGGGGAAGTTGCTCAACACCAACAGCCCCGCCTGCAACTCAGAAGCGATTTTTAAAGCTCCGGTTACACTTGCCCAGATGGGTGGATACAGGTTGTCTGTGGGCAAAACATTGGCAAATCTGTACAAATCACACGAATTTTGCAGTCATAGTTACTTGGTGAGCCTGTAGGGAGAAAACATTTTTTCTTATTATTTTCCACTGCCATGCTGTTGGTGGCAGCTCTTAGCTAACACTCAGCAACACGTAAAGGTGAAATAAATGAGACTCAGGCAAGTCATCCCCCCCAAACCATGCGCACTGCTCAAGGGGCCCATTAGTGCTGTACGAGTCATAAGTGCGCACTCCTTGCACGCCGAGTTCACGCTTCATACTTGCAGCTTAACTGTTACCTCAAATTTACACCGGTCCATCTGTTGTACATCTTTGTTGCATTGTGAATGGAGTTCGTCTGACGATTATCAGTTAGTTCACATTAGCATTTCCATTGACTATGAAATTGCGGAAATTGTATTTGCGATGATAAATGGTATATACTTGTGTAAGACTTTACTACCTTCCTTGAAGGCCCAAAGTGCTTCACAGTCACAGAACGATTCACACACACATCCACACATTGATGGTGGCTCCACTGCCAAACACTGGCACCAACCTTCTACCAGAGGTACATGGGGTTCATTGTCTTGCCCATATAGGCGGGCAAGGTGGGAATCGAATCTGGAATCTTTCAATCAGAGGTAGACTACCCCAATAAAAACTTAATCTAAGTCAACTTTGAAAAAACTCTGGGAGGCGACATTTGCTTGATCTGCCAGACCATGGGAAGCTGAGCTTGCTAAGCTGTTCACTGAGCGGCTGGCTAGCATAGAGGGCTTTTCGCTCCGGCTCCATGGGGTACCTGGCGACCTGTCCAGGGTGTATCCTGCCTTTGCCCAAAAGTAGTGGGGAATGTCACCGGCAATCCTGTGGGCCCCAGCGGGATAAGAAAATGGATGGAATTTCAGTATGGAAATCCTTGTATCGTGACGCCATATTGAATCTCTATTTCTACCCTTTGATCTAGTGACTAGAGTTGCCCAAAGCTGAGTCCGTGATTGGTTGACTTACTCACCATCCCTGGCCGCCCCTGAAGCCTAAATTGCAATGTACTGCGACGCACCTTAGAACGTCTTTACACTGACTTAACGCTGAACCTTGACACCTCTGCTGGGGCTGCTGCGTTCGT
Source organism: Oryzias melastigma (assembly GCF_002922805.2). NCBI lineage: Eukaryota > Metazoa > Chordata > Actinopteri > Beloniformes > Adrianichthyidae > Oryzias > Oryzias melastigma. The sequence goes on from NC_050533.1 coordinate 11,620,419, forward strand.
TGTAAATGCACCACTATGGTGGCTGTGCAAGCCTTAAGAGAACTGCAAGACAAACTTCAGCTGCCGTTCAAGATCCAATCGCACCTTTCTATGATCTTTTATGGGCTTGGAAAACCCCCAAACCCGCAGCACCCCCCGGGATCAACCCTTATCCGTGTGCATGTGACTTAAACATGATTAGCTACTGCGTCTCTGTAGAAACTATATCCTAGAAAACGACAGGTTTTTGGATTTTGGCTAAAAAAATGGCAGAATTGTAATTAAAAGACCAATGGAAACGCTTTTACAATAGATCAAAAATAATACGAGTGGGTCTTAAGTTTAGAATTGATTTAAAATTTTATTTTCGCAAAAATAAGTATCAGAGTAGTTGGTAAAAAATCCGCTAGAGCTTTCACTCGTCCAATCATGAACTTTTTCACCTCATAAAGATGCAAAGAGACCAAAAGTATAAAGCTTAGAGGCACTTCTTACTAAAAAAATATATTATTATTGATTTTAGAATAGATAAACAGATTTGTGGGACCATGACTGCCCAGCACACAGCTTAGCTTTTCTATATCCCCCAACTCTCCTGCAGTGACCTTTACTATACAGATAAAAATAAAGCTTCTAGTGCAAAATGAAGGATGCTTTTTGCAAAAGAGGAGATTTATGAAAAGCATTCCTTAGCCTGTCTTGGAAATCCTGAAGAGACATGAAGGAAAGGGCAGTGAGTTAGTATGTGGAGGGAGACACACTAAGACCCTGATATGGATGACATGCTTGAGAAAATAGCAGTCTATATGTGCATATATAATGCAAAAAAAAGGTAGGGGGTGCTCCCTGGATTGGTACTGGCCTTTAGTGGCAAATATATTTAAAGAAACCGCTTATAAATGTTGATTTAGGAATGACTTTTAAGTAAATTGATGTATTTGGTGATGCCCTTCAATTTGTGAAAAATCAATGCTTTTATTGTGAAATTTGATATAGAATCGACCATAAAGGATCGTTGAACTCTTTAAATGAAAATAAAAGAAAATTATATTTTCATTTTAGCACAGAAGATTATGATTGTCTTTTGTAAGAATGTTACTTTTACAAAAGGTATTTGTACGTTTGGTAACTGCAGCCAGTGACACATTCTTTTCAACATTTAGGATATCAATATTCATCAGATACTTACATTTTCTGTATTGATCAATCAGGGGAAGCATTCAAACAATTTTCCGAACATTTCATTAAAAAATAAAATAAAATAAAATAACATCACTCTTATGATACCAGACAAGGGCAAACATTCCACCTTCCTTCTATCATAAGTCACAAGTTATATTTTCTTTCCGTCACGGTGGCAACAAGTTATTAAATGAGTTTGAGTTCTTGATAACAAGATTCAATAAAAGTAGTCTAAAAAAGATTTTGATCTCAAGGTACATAAATGGGGTTTAAATTTAATAAAAAAATAAAATGTAATTAAATTAAAAAGAAATATGTTCACTCATTTAATTTTCATAAAATCAATTTGGTGATTCTCCTGCTCCTCTTTGTATGTTTTTCGGCATGTATACATTTTCAGCGGTTTCAGTAATCTTGGCATCAAAAAGTTAAGATTGTTCAGGACATTACTGCTTGTATTTTTTGTATTCATAAAATTCACAGTTTTTGCAATTTTGAGCAAAATATGTTTTCATATTTCAAAATTTTAAATTGATTATCAACAAATACATTAATTGGCTATATTTTAATCCTTTACAGTAATTTTCAGAGTAATTTTAGAGTTTAGCCTCTATTTTAGCGACAGGCTAACGTTTTGACTTATTTAGTTAACTGAGGAATTTTAGGCTATTTTGGAGTTAAGGTAGCATTTAAGCAATGTACTTTTTTTGGCTAATTTGGGCATCTACTGAGGTTTTTATGCTAATTTGGAATTTAGCTAATATTTGAGCAACAGGCTAACGTTTTTGGCTAATTTGTTATTTGCTAAGGATTTTATGGGATAATTTAGACTTTAGCTTTTATTTAAGCAACAGGCTAATGTGTTTGACTAATTTAGTTTACTGAGGAATTTTAGGCTACTTTGGAGTTAAGCTAGTATTTAAGCAACAAGTTAACTTTTTGGCTAATTTGAGCATCTACTGAGGTTTTTATGCTAATTTGGAATTTAGCTAATATTTGAGCAACAGGCTAACGCTTTTGGCTAATTTGTTATTTGCTAAGGATTTTATGGGATAATTTAGACTTTAGCTTTTATTTAAGCAACAGGCTAACATGTTTGACTAATTTAGTTTGCTGAGGAATTTTAAGCTACTTTGGAGTTAAGCTAGTATTTAAGCAACAAGTTAACTTTTTGGCTAATTTGGCACCTACTGAGGCTAATTTTGAGTTTAGCTCATATTTAAGCATCACAGTAAATTTTTTTTGCTAAATTAGCATATGTTGGGGATTTTTAAGCAATTTTACTACCATTTTTCTCAGAAATGTAGGTCAACTTCAGTGCTGTTTCATAGTTCTTTAACACTTTTAGCAAATGTAACATTTTGCAAATAGCTTTTGCATTTTAAGCAAATCTCTTTAGGAATTAAAGTAAATTGTGTCACTATTTTCAGCATCTTCAGTGAGTACTTTCAGCAAATTCATGACAGCATTATCCCAGGTAATGCGACTTTCTAGTTTGGAATTGTTATGGTAAAGTTGTTTAGTTTATTGCTTAGATTTTTCAGTTTAGTTCCTTTATTTATTGACTTACTTTATTTGATTTTTCGACAGAGGTGTGTTACCATTGTTGATTAAGCCCAGATGGGTTTCTTTAGCACACCATCACATGATTTTAATTTTTGTATTTTTGTTTAGCTTGTATTTTTATGTCCTTTGAATGTCTGTAAATAAATACAAAAATAAAAAATAAAAAATGGTGGTGTTGTTATTATCATTCATAAACATTGTTTTTTTTCCCTTTTTTTGGATCTATTTCTTTCAAATCCGTTGGGGGTACAACTAATTTCGACTCGGTTTTAGGTGGTTATTTGTCACCATATGTGGTTGGAGGGATTGATTTTCTCCCTCCCACCCACCACACTGATGAAACCCCTCCTGGGGGGATGCTCTGGGGATTCATCTCGCGCTGATAACTTTGAGCTATCTTATCTGGTCGCTGTTCAAACAAGAGTGAATGCTCAGGTTTGCTTCTGGTGTTTGTCTCTCCGTGAGTCCATTTCTTCTTGTTTTTTGTTTTCAAGGTTGAAGCCTGATTGATGTTACTTTTTTTTTCTTCCGCTACTTCTGCACTACTTTTTCAATCACTTAAGAAAAAGTCACCTCGGTAGCAACAAAACTGCACGTATGTCTGGAGTAACTCAAATGATTAACCAAAACAGATGTGTCTGTCTTACGGGTGTTTTCAACCCATAACGTCACGTTTTTTTGTATCACTTTTCTGCCAGAAACCAGATGTTGATCAGACCCAGACAGGAGTCAGGGCAACATGGCCAGCATGAATGAGTGTGCACTAGACCTGTGAAAGCAGAGGACCTGACTGGAATCTGCAACCGATGCTGTCAGTAAGTGATCGATTCCCTGCTTTCCAAGGAGACGTGGTGCACAAATGAGAATCAAGCCTCCCCTCCTGGTCCAAAATCTTCATGTGTGCCACGCACGCCGAGTTTTCATTAGAACTGTGATTGCATGAGTACTTTTTTTTTTTTTTTAGAAATTCTCTTTTTGACACCTAATAGACACTATGTGTCATTTGCGAGAACTATTCCTTTAAATCTAAACTGAATGCAAAAACGGAATGCAGTAGACACAATACTGGATGCATGCAAATGTAACTGCAGAATGTGGGTTTGATAGATAGAGAGCCTTGTGCTATTTAAGCTAAGAGCAGTTATATTTTATTTAGGGCTTGGAATCGATTAAAAGAAAATAACTAATTCATTACAAAATTAATCGCGATTAATCACTACATTTGCGATTAATTAGTTAATCTCAAACCTGCAATTAACAAACTGATCGCGATTAATCGTAGATTAATCGTCTGTCCGCCCTGAACTGCTCGTTTCTCGCAGGGGCAAGACTTTCATGGTGAACCGCGGAGTTTCTGCAATTCTTAGACAACGCCAGTGCTCGTTATTGAAGATTGGTAGTAATCGGTTTTCTCATTGTTGTATTTGTAATAGCAGATGGCTCCGTAAGGCTCCACCCACCACAGCCGATCTTACGGTCTGCGCTTCAGTCGTCAGTTCGACGTCCAATTTCTGTCTCATTTAATAAAATAAACGATCGATTTTGTCCAAAAACTACAAGTAAATTCTGTATTATCTCTTTAATTTCATTAAAATCTCAGTCACAGAATATAAAAAATGTTTAAGTTTATTTTAGACAGAGTTTTAATATGCTGACCTCACAGCTTTTTAAATAAACTAAAATACGTTCCGAAGTCACTTTTTGGTTTGTTTTTAACTTATTTCAGCTTCAGTTTTACTCTAATTTTACTATACAATTGAGGAAGATTTAGCTATAACTCAGACATAAGTTGCAATAAAGAAAAAATATATTTTAAAGAAATTAGGATTAGATACAAGATTTTAAGAAGAATGTATTGGAGCAAAAATGGTTATTCAGACAAATAAAACGACTGAGTAAAAATCTGTTTCTTAATATAAGTCTATGGGATTTGGACCTTTTTGAACCCAGCAGTTCAAATACTTCCTGTTTGGAACACAAGAGGGGAAGGGTTGATGTGTCCAGTGATTATACAGTCAATGAATCCAGATTTAGGGCTCCTTGTGACTACACAGTTAGCATTACAGGTCTTGCCTAAGGGCCCCTGCTAGATGAGCTCATTGTGCAACTTGGAATTTGAACCCTAATGTTCCCCTTTCTAGTCCCACTTTCTAGTCCCACTTTCTAGTCCCACACTGAACCAACTAAGCTATCAAGCCGCTCCACACTACACTTCCGTCTAAAAAGTTGCATTGTTTTTTAGCGTATTTAAGTGAATTTGTTCTCACTTCCTTCAGTTTCCACTATTGCCTGTAACAAGCCACCTAGTGGACACTTGAATTGACTTTTTGCTTTCATTTTTGAATGTACTTCAATCAGGAAGTCAATGTTCCCCCACACTGTACATTTAAAAAAAAGAAAATAAAAACACTTTGAAACTTTTTTGAATTGTCTGTGTATTAGCAGGATGTTGTATCTAAGGTAAAATATTTAGCATATTTAGTATTAGTATTCGAACAGGAACTGCATGTCATTTTTGAGAACTATTTCTTCAAATCTGAACAGAAAGTCCAAATTTATGGGTACAAAAGACACAATAATGGATATTTTTCTTAGAAAAAACACCAGGTCCCCCAGCTGAAAATAATTATATTTTATTTTGAAAAATGTATTGCTCTTATTTTTTTTAACCATACTGTTAACCCTCATTACAAAGTTTTTTATAAATTTGAGTGAATGGAGACTTGCTTTGTTTACTGTCCACTATAGTTTGTAATAAGCCACCTAGTGGATACTAATAGAACTAAGCTGTCATATTCGTTTTTGAAAGTACTTTAAACAGGAAGTCAATATTGCAACAAGGTGTTCATCATTTAGCAGGACATAGCAGTGAAAAGGGAAAAGTAAAATAAAAATTAAACAGAACACATGGTGTTTTCAAAGTAAAGGGAAAATCCTGTTTCTGAAAGATAGATGTTGATTTGATAAATATTTCTTTGTTTTATTGACTAACTAAAAATTGACTGAAGCATATTGGGAAGTCACTTTTTAGCTTGTATTAAATGGAGTTTGATTGCAAATTTTAGTATGTAATCAAAGAAAATTTAGCAGCAAATTTAACACAAATCCGAAACATGTTTTCCAAACTAGACTGATTGTTTTTGCGCATTTTGATGAGGTGAGACTCACTTACTTTAGCATTTGTTGCTGCTAGTAACAAACCACCAAGTGGACACTAAGTGAACTACCCCATCACTTTTGTTTTTGAATGTGCTTCAAACTGGATGTTTGACGGGTCGCAGGGTCATAAATATATTATGTATATATATATATGTGTGTGTGTGTATCTATGTATGTATGTGTTTGTGTGAAAATGTAATCCTGGATATCAATTTTAAAACAGACGTGGTTTTCTAGAAAAACCACAAGTCCTAAAGATAAATTTTCTTCTAAATAAAAATAAAAATGCATAAAATTGAATAAAATGTGTTGTAACGTCATTTTTTTCTTAAATTTGACTTATTTCACTACATCTTTAATCTATAATTTTAAGAGGTCATTGTAGAAAATTTAGCTACAAATTTGACATAAATACTAAAGATGTTTTTTAAACCAACAGGTACTTTGATTGATTTGGTAATGACTTGCTTTAGTATCAGTTATCGTCTGTAACAAGCCACCTAATGGATATTTATTGAACTAACATATCACTTTCGTTTTTGAACGCACTTCAAACAGGAAGTCAATGTTGCCACATAGTAAAGATGCACATTATTAAGGGCTTTATTATATAAAATTCAATAAAACACACCATTTTCTTTAAATATAAAAGTGCAATTAAAATATATTTATGTGGAAATTCCTTATCTCTGAAAGTTAATTTGAAGACATACATTTCCTGCTTCTACTTTTCCAACTTCTACTTCTACTCTTTTTTTTTTTTTTAACAGAGAGGGAAGTGTATAAACATGAATGAACCAAAAGCATGTTCAGAAATGGATGTTAAAAGGACATCAAGGGTGAAATAAGACGAAGAATCTTTCTTCTTTTAATTCTGGTGTTATCCCTGCTCACTAATTAAGGAGCTGACAAAATCCCGTCTCCAGAGTTGTCCACAGGGCACGGATTCTCAATTTGTCATGCCGCTTTGAACTGTCACAATTCAACTGGCAGCGCAAAGATCATAAACCAGTAAAACTTCAGAGCACAGGATGCGAATGAGTGTGACTAAGCACAGCGGAGGCCCCACATGAGCCTCTGCACACACTGGCCTGTAGTCAACACTATCTTATCTCACGAGGGGGGCAAGTCTAGGCAGGCCGGTGGGGAAGCGGAGCTAAAAAAAATTCTTAGAAAATGAATGAAACTCATTAAACAGCTAAAAAAATAAAATAAAAAAAAGATTCCGCTGTTCTGGTGTCCCTATCATCTTCACATAAAGTTCCACTCGGCTGTTTTTATCCGGCTTGAATTATTGGGGTAACCGTTTTATTGGAGCTTGTCATGTCCTTCATGAGTAAACAAATTTGCTCCCGCTTCCTCACGTCGTCTCCGGCAATCTGCGAGGGAGCAAGACCTAACCTGCAGCCACGCAATCCATCAGCATTAGCCCGGCGCAGTCTGCAGACTAAACACGCTCTCATTACAGCGGCTGCGAGCGCCTGCAGGGCTCTCGCTGCCGCACAAGTTTATTAACACAAGGAGCAATATACAACACAAACCTGGGTACACTGGACCCTTGTGGTAAACACCACTTCAGCGCTGCTGGTGTATAATCAAAGGATTTTAATGGCCAGAAATGATTGGAAATGACACGCCAATGTGATTAGCGTGGAACATATTGTACCGAGGAAGCCAGACTTGCTCCAGGATGATGTCATCTCCTTTGGGCCGCAGTGTTGCTTTGTGGGTCATGGCTGTACGTTAAGGAGGAAAAAAAAAACAAGACCAGAAAGGGATTTTTTTTAAAAACAATCACTACTCTCAAAAGATTCCTTAAACTTAATAAATAAAAAGGTAATAAAAGCCTATCAAGCAACCTGATTGCTTAAATGTTATGTAAGAAACTGGTTTCCATAACCAGTAGAGAGGATTAGGGAAATCTGGTTCCCCGCGGTGGATGTCTGCAAGGAAAATCTAGTTACATGTAAATGCCGGGACCAGGTTTCCTCTTGGTCCTCTCCGCGAGGACATTAGCATGAGAAGAGCAGCTGACACTCAGCACTCGACTTTCAATGGGGAGCAGCAGCTGGGTGAAAGGAGTGATGGAGGTGTGGAAGCCTGAATGCCGCCTCCAAATGTAAAGCCCCTAAACGGATTTGTCCGGCAACCGGGTTTTCTGCCCGAAAGCAGGACTTGAGCGCACGCACACGCTGAGGATGGAGTTTTCCACCGGTTTCAATGGCGAGCATGAGGGGGTTAATTATTTATTAGGGAGGGTGCAGAAGATGAAGGAAGCAGGACGTTTAAAGACCCAGTCTGATGAAACTTGTGTTTTTGGATAGAGGACATAAATGAAGAAATTGCACTTTTGAGTAGTTCTTTAGTTCTAATTGTTGTGAATCAGGAGCAGACCAAAAATTTTGTTTAAAAAAGGAAGTATTTGTCAGAAAGAAAATGTGCTGAGTGGGCTATAAACTCCCTCCCCCCTGCTCTCAGAAACAGAGAGGAAAGGGGGATGGGGTTGCTCTGGGCCAATGATCCCACCCACAAATTTATACAAATGCTATGTTCAAGAAAATGACACTGGTTTATCGATTATGGCTAAAAAACACTGGGAACACCTTTAAAATGAGTACAATTCTTTTTTTGTGTGCAGTTAATGTATTAATTGTGACCTGCAATTGATTAACCCTTTAACACCGGAGCTCCAGTGTTTGTGTTCTTTGATTTGCTGTAAATTTTTAATTCTTAGCGGCTCAAGTCTCTTTTCTCTTTCAGAATCTGCTGGAATTACGTTGATCACGTTAAGGATTGAAAAGTTACAGTGTTGTTAGAAAGTCCGTGACGACACCTCAGGTGTTAGGTCAAATTAAATCTAAAATATTTTTGACCTAATAATTTCTCTAAAAAGCTGCATTTACACTTATTTTCTTATAAAATCATGACGTTACTTGTTTTCTTGTGAAGCTACAAACTCATTGAGTATTTGATCCACGTTTAGGCCTAGATGTTTACATTGGACAGGAAGGGATGGGCTTCTTCTTCTTCTACTTCTTTTTTTCTGTTCACCTTCTACAGTTGGAAGAGGCTTGATGAAAAATGTCAAAATGCAGCTAATCTTGCTCCAGGCTTTTTGTTTGACAGCTCTATTCCGATATATGACAGACTTGTCGTATAATTCTGGCTGGGCACAAACCGCAGTTATTAATTTAACGATTGGCCTTTCTGTGAATTAAAGGGGACACCAAACACATGTAATTACCAAATCTGAGTCCTTGATCATTAAAAGGTTTGCATGTTTTAACTTGCCAAGCCTATTCAATGGCCATGCTTTTTCTTACAGTCAGCTCAAAAACGGTTGTAAAAATTTGTGTAGCTATTCATGCGTTTTGAATGCTGGAGCCCGAAATGCAAATTTATTTGCTTTTAGATTGACTTTTCATAGTTATAAATGTGAGGTTTTTATAAAAGAAAAAACAAAAAAATGAAAAGAAAATTTAATCTTTTTTCAGATCTTTTTAGTAGACAAAATGCATTTTAACACATTACAAACTCAAAGGTAGATAATATAAATACTATCAAGATAAATCTTTTATCTGATATGTACTGTACAAATGTCCTTACTAAAAATGATTGAATGATTTGAATGAGCTTCGTACCTTTGAGAAGCTGGATGTTCTGTTTGTTTTCACACTGTGTAAAATCGCACTCGAGTTCATTTGCAAGACATTCCTCACCTTCGTTTCTAAACTTCAGTTTGCTAGTTTGCTTTTCCCCAGACGCCTTTTCCACACCTGTCCAAACAAAGAGAACCATCAAAGGTAACAAACTTTGATCTAACCACACAGATCAAAGTGTGAATGTGTGCTCACATTTGGCATAACAAAACATTTGTTGTTGGTCATGTTTTTCTCTTTTGATGATGGTAAGTGAAAGGGGGTTTAAAAAAATCAGACTACAGGATCTTTTAGTGTTTCGAGTTCATGGTAGATACACATCATCTTACAGGTATGCTGCAAAATCTCCATATTTTGAGTCTATGAAATTACCATATGACTGCATGAGTCCCACAAACATTTCCAGCACTTGAATGTCCAATACCCCCACTCTGCAAATCATGGGACCTCGAGGGACAAGAGTCCACATCAAGGAGGTCAACAAGGAACCCGACACCCTGGAGATACATTTGCATTGAGTTGAGAATGTGAAGCAACAGCGGGGCGAAAACCCGCCTCCGAGGCACCTAAGTGGCAAAACAACGACCTCCAAACGACTGTGAAATCCTCTTCATTGTCAAAGTTCTACTACCTTCAGATAAAGATGGGGGGAGGGGGCGGGGCGACCTTTGAGGAATGAGATCATGGTGTCAGGCAGGCTGTGAAGCGAATCTATGACCAGCTGATATAGTCTTGGTAGAAGGGGACTTTTATTTTGAAGGGTCCGAAATTGACACTCGCCAGTAGGGAGCATTTTTTCCTCTTTGGCGAGTAAAGGTTGGAGAGTGGATCGCCACAAGGTGAGTTAAGGTTTGTATCTAATTTTTTATGCTTCTTTTGGTCATTTTTTGGACCTCTCCACTCCACTTCCTTCGTCTGCACGAAAGGTAAATAAACGCGATCACTTCTGCTAATTTTCTTTGTGCAACGTGTAGTTTTGGTTGATGAACCAGAGGAACATCTGATATTTTTTTATGGAAGCTAGTCAGAACTGGAAGACTAATAGCAGCAGTCAAATAAAATGTTTTGGTTTGATGACCGCGATGTAGCATTATGCTAACGAGTGTGAAGCCTTGATGTGTTCACGGACCAGTTTAAAGTCAGATATTTCACTGACCAGACTTTTGAGACATGGCTGATAAATGCAACAAAATTAATCTGTAGGACATTTATAAAATAATTGTTTTTCGTGTAAAAAGACAGACCACACACTGTTGAGACATCTGATTGGCCAGTTCATAATTTCAGAATCACAGAAATACTATCATTTAAAAAATATGAAGAGCAAAAATATTTAAAAAAAGTATCATAGCAAGCATGGTTATTCTGACAATTATAATGACGGAGTAATAGATGTTCATTTCTCAATAGAAGTCTATAAGATTTTGGCTTCTAGGAATCAGTGGATACTTCCTGTTTGTAAGACGAGGGGGGAGGGGTTACTCAGTTCAGTTCTCATATAGAGTCAATAGTAGCATATATAAATTTCCACATGAATGAGCGGATATTTTTACTTGAAGTCAAAGCCTGGACACAGATGACCTCAGAGGTATATAGAAGCACGCAATAAGGGATTTCATTCAGACTACTTCCTGTTAAAAGCCGTTATATAAATCCTTTGCATAGCACCGCATTACCCATAAGTGACTTTCCCTATAAGGGTTATAAGAGAGAATTCCAATTTACGGAACAGCAATAAACCCTGCAACCCGGAGTCTATGGGACACTTAAAGATGTGTCTGTCAAGTGAAAAGTTAATTTTCACGTGTTACCAAAACAAACCCCCATATCCTCACCACCCACCTTCAGCGACCCCCCTCCCCACCTCTTCTTCTCCTGGCCCATTGTGAAGCCATCAGATAGCGGCTTCCAGAAGTCCACACCTGTCTGAGGGCTATGCAGAGGAGATGGATGCATGCGTTTTGAGCATCAGATAGCCTCTAGCAGGGGTTAGTATTGATCTAATGCTTGACTGGGTCTTTGTGAGAGCAGCAGCTGCTTTGGGGGGCTTTTAGATAAGCAATGCAAAGGGAATTGTTTCTCCTGAAACCCTTATTTTGTAGACAAAAAAAAGAAAAAGCTATCACTTAATTCAACTCTCCACTACTTCAGTTAAAAACATCCTTTAGCTTCACTGCAAACTAACCAACCGGGCAGTAATAAACCTCTCCGTTTAGGGTCTTTGGAGGAGAAGAGGAAATCACGTCTGGATCTGCAACTAAACAAACTTTCAAGCCATGTTCACGCCGGGCATGTGACTGACGTTCAAGAGCACTTAAAGTCTTGAACACGCGTTAAGCATATGTGAGGTCGCTACCTGATACTAGCACAGCTACAGTTGGAAGAGTCTTGGTGCAAAATGTAAAGGGGTGCAAATCTTGCTAGGCTTTTTCTTTCACAGCTTTATTCAGATAAATGAAAGACTGCCTCCATGAGTGATTTTCAAAGAGTTGACACTTACGTGAATTACAAACAAACACCATCTACTAGTAGGTAGCAAACCCAAGTACCTGATTTTGTATGTAGCCCAAAAACCATTGTAGAAAGTTGCGTAGCTACGCATGAACACAAGAGTTTTCAACGTACTTTTACATAGAATTTTCATTGGAAAAGGTTGCTTGAACTCCCGTTCCGAAGGGCGGTGTGAACACAGCTTCAATTGTTGTCTAAATGTGAAAAAAGGAAGGATTGACTGAATATGACACCTGAATCAAGTGAGTGATTTCATACATTGAAAATGTCTTCCAGTTCCAATGAAAATTAGTCAATTCAGTCCGTTGTCTTTTTTCTAAGATTTTGTCACCAAGTTGAAACCAGAATTGGTCCAAGTAGGTCTCAAGCCTGTTTCAAACTTGACGCAGAACAGAGGCCGCTTTCATTCTACGCCCTTGTTAATGGCCGTAGAATCCGGGAAGGCTCACGCGGGACTGCGGAGCGCTTCAGCGTCTGGTCTATTATAAGCGCAAGAGATCCACGTCAATTCCTTTAGGAAGTTACTTCAAGATACACGTGAAAATCTGGTTTATTTTCAAAATATAACCAAATTTCCTTTGACAGGAACATGTCAAAAATGTGTCAGAACAAACAGATTATTCCGACAAATAGAATGACTGAGTTATAGTTGTTTATTTCTCAAGTGAAGTCTTTGGGGTTTTGGCTTTCTAGAATCAGCGGATACTTCCTATTTTACACACAAGGGGGAGGGGCCACCCACTCCAGTTTCCAGTCAAAAGCTGGAAGCAAAGGTGTTGGGGGGAGGGGTTACATTATGTGTGAAGGCTGCCATGGCGATGGGACCCTCTGCGAGATGACTCACTGGATGAATTGGTGACACTGCCACCTCATTCAGAGCCAATGATGAGCCATGCTAATGAGCAGAACATCCACCCCTGATGCTCATCATTCAAACAGCCCGTCTTTATGAAATCCTCATATGGGGATGGAGCTGATTGGATGGAGTCAAAGGGCCACACTGTGGCCTATTCCCTAATTGGGATTTAAAAGCTAAAGTCAAGATAATTTACCACATTAGAATTTTTTTTAACAAAATCAATAAAATGTCCATTCGTTCAAACTTGAATTTCACTTAACATAAATGTATTATCATTTTTATGAACTTTATGATTTTGGTTAGATTAAATTGGGGGTGTGACCTTGTGAATAACATGCGTGCATAGAGCTCTACATCCTCCTTCCTCATCCAGACCTTGCTGGTCCCGCCTTTTTTGCCCATTTTTAGAAGCGATCGGCGTGTGATGATGTCACACCCAGCCAAACCCTAAAACCTGGCTTCGGCTCAGCTCAGTACAAACCAATGAGCAACATCATCTGCTGTCCATCTATTTATACTCATGGAGGATTAGGCTTGTTGTATTTATGTTATCAGGAAGGAGTTTTTTTTATGAAATGTCATGAGAAAAGTCAAATAATTTGTACATATAAGCTTTTTTGGGGTAAAATGTAAGAAAATCAACGGATGTAAAAGATTCAAATGGTCAGTTTATTAACTCTTTTGTGTTCTTGTGTTTCTTTCTTCTTAACTGTTTACACAATTAACATAATGTTAGTGGATTCTGAAGCAGACAAAAAGCATCTTTGTCCTTTATGTCTGTTATGGAACACTTTATGTTAGTGATTGTCGGGGTATATTGGTTTAAAAACAATATGTCAAAGAGCGTGTCCTATGTACATTTCCAGACTTTAAGAGTTAATTTGCAAGATAAAGATTATTTATTTACCAAATCAAATAAATATCCATTCACATCGCTAAGAATTTCACCTATTTATATAGATTTGTTATCTTCAACAGCTGTTCAGTGAGTACATTTTCACACACACACACATATATATATATATATATATATATATATGCATTTTTTTTTTTTAAGGGAAAAAATATGCTGAATTTGGGGCTTTGCCGAATTGACATGCACACATAGAGCTTTGGTTTGACCTTCTTCTTCCACAGACTTTTTCTTTTTGCCCATTTCTAGAAACAGCATTCTATTACAGTTGTACAAAGATATTGATACTGTGAAATATCGTCTTATTTCTATCAATTAAAAATGCTGCCAATTGAGTTTTAATATTCAGATAAAGTTTTTTCTAAGTCATAAAAAAGGGAATTAATGTTTCTGGTACCGTCTTGGGATACATCGGGATACATACCTTGATGTGATTCATATTATAATTTTTAACATGCGTATCGGGATACATATTGTATTGTGACATGTGCTTATGAATCACATTGGGACACATTAATCAGGATACATAATGTATCGTGAGATGTATCTCTGGATATGTATCGTGTCATGTATTGTATGTCTCCTGGGATACATATTGTTTTGTGACATGTGCATCAGGATACGCATCACATCGTGACACATATATCAGAATACATATTGCATTATCGTGATATGTATAGTGACATGTGTATCGCGATAAGTATCTCATTGTGACATGTTTATTTGGATACATATTACATTGGGATATGCATCAATAAATATCAGCATACTTATTGTATTATTGCTTTTTTTAAGGGATATGGATCGCATCGTGACGTGTATCGGGATAAGTATCTTATGGCCAGGCTCTTGCCAATACACATCACGACATTTGATGACATCACATCCAGCCAAACCCTAAAACTTGGCTTCAGATCAGCTCAGTACAAACCAATGAGCAACCTCATCTGCTGTCCATCTATTTATACACTCAGGATTAGGCTTTTACTTATGTTATCAAGAGCAGATTTTACTATAAAATAATCATTTTGGGCTATAAGAAAAGTTGAATAATTTGTAATTATAAGACATGTTTGGTGAAATGTAAGAAAATAAAAGGATAAAACATCAAAAATGTTCTGTTTTGATCCGATCCCATCAAACAGCTGAGTGAAATGACAGCAAACCTCGCATTTGCATGTGGCAAACCTCCGCAGATCTCAGCTCTGACACATATATCTGATAAAGCTTAATCAGCACGGGGCAGTCATGATAAAGCATTTCAGCTCTATCTCTGTGTGAGAGTGTCTGAGGGCTGTTTCAAGGAAGGAGGGGTGAGGCAAAGAAGCAGACCCCCCCTCCCCTCCTCCCTTTTCCTCCATCTGTCCCCAGCCTCCATCTCCTTAAGTCCCTTCCTCCGAATGTGGCCCCCATTTTTTTTTTCTCTGTGCGCTCTCTCCCCTCCTTGCCATCCTGTCTGTGTGCTTTCTGATTCGCCCTGTATCAGTTGAGACACTTCTTAAGCCCCAGCTGGGGGAGAATACAGTGGCTTGGTGGGGGGAAGGGGTTTCAAAAGGGTAAGTGATTGCCCTCTAGGGGACGAAGCAGTGCGAGAGATGGGATGGAGGGGGGGTAAAAAAAAAGCAGGACGCCTTATCGCCCCAGCCTCCAACAACACTGTTGGCTACCTCCCAGATCCATTCTGGGGGGGGCGAGGAGGAGGAGCGTGGATGCGGTGGGGGCTGCAAGAGAGACGCCAGCTAGATGCTCCAGCTGCCTCTTGACACAGCAGACTCAGCAGGGTGCCTTCCATCTCTCCCCCTGCCAGCATGGGCTCAGTGCAGTGGCTGCACAAGCAAAAAAAAAAATAAAAAAAAAAATGAAAACACAACATTTCCATCTGAAAGACCCACATTGCTGCACGATCCGCACCAACATTCGCTCAAATTGTGCAGAGAAAAAAATGACAGCTTTACTTTGGGACTCTCCGAGTCAAAGCATCCCCACAATTAGCCAACATAAATCACCCATTTGCCGGCGTCTGTGGGATGCTGCAGGTGTGTTGTCACTGGAAACTGGAAATGTGCTACTGACCTACTTCCTTCATTCAAACCCCGCCGCTCATTGAAACCAAGAAAATATGACACTAAAAGGCAAACACGTTTTTAAAAATCATTTTTTATGTTTTAGTAAAGATAATTATCACATAAAAGTGTTTAAATGGGATTTTATTGCTAAAAAATACATAAAATCTGCTTTGAGACATGCAGACGCACGGATGCGCACAGGCGCCTGCAACAGTGTCCAAGCGCCACCTTCAGTATACAACCTAAGGGAGGAGGGGGGTAGGGAAAAAAACAACAATTAAACCTGCAGCCAAAGAGCATAAACAAAAAAAAACATTCCAAGAAGCACAAACAAATAAATAAATGCAAATAAAATAATAAAAAAAAGTGTGAACTGCGTGTTTTAATATGCTTGTGCTGCTCCAGACGCCGCGCACCACCTTCCACGCCAATGCGCGCTCAGGAAAGAAGCAAAAGGGGGGGTGGGAGAGAAAAGGGTTAAACGGGGGAGTCTTGGATTGGAGTCTGCTGGGCGGAGTGCGCGACGTGATTGGGTGGATTAGTGTGACGCAGGGGACATGAAAAAGCTGATAACTAGTTAAGAAGGCAGTTTGTAACTCTGGAAAAAGAGTGCAGAGCTTTGAGACGCCTTTTACGCGCAGGACGTGGCGCGCAAATTTACGCACAGAGAGAGCTGAGCCGTCTTGGCGGTGAGGAGCTGGGAAGCGCGCTTTTTGGTGGGGGGGGAAGCAAGGGAAAAAGGGGGGATGGTGCAGCACACGGACAATAACAGCGAGACGGATGGGAGCATGTCCAGGGAGGCGACGGACACGGAGGAGAGTGAATTTATGGCGTGCAGCCCCGTGGCGATCAACCCGGACTGGTGCAAGACGGCCACCGGGCACATCAAGAGACCCATGAACGCCTTCATGGTCTGGTCCAAGATCGAGCGGAGGAAGATCATGGAGCAGTCGCCGGACATGCACAACGCGGAGATCTCCAAGCGCCTGGGGAAGCGGTGGAAGATGCTGAAGGACAGCGAGAAGATCCCGTTCATCCGGGAGGCGGAGCGGCTCCGGCTCAAGCACATGGCCGACTACCCCGACTACAAATACAGACCCAAGAAAAAACCAAAGCTGGACGCCTCCAAGTCCTCGGCGCCGTCCCCGGAGAAGTGCGCAAAGCTGGCAAAGACGCCCAGCAAGAAGTGCTCCAAGATGAAGAAGAGCGGCTCCAAGTCTGCGCACGCCTACGGCGAGGACTGCGTCTTCAAAGTTGCGAAAGCCGTCAAAAGTGAGCTGTCGGACGAGGACGACGACGACGACTACGAGGAGGACTACCGGATGGGGATTAGGCGCGTGGAGGAGGAGCGCCTGCGGCCGTACAATGTAGCCAAAGTTCCCGCGAGCCCAACTTTGAGCTCCTCTGCGGAGTCCGAGGGCGCGAGCATGTACGAGGAGGTGCGGAGCCACAACAGACTCTTCTACAACATCAAGAGCAAGCAGGGCAAGCAGAGCGCGGCCGCCTCCGTCTCACCAGCATCCTCCCGGTCGGTCTCCACATCCTCATCCTCCTCCTCCTCCTCTTCCAGCAGCAGCTCCTCTTCCTCCTCCTCTGGAGAGGACGCGGACGATTTGTTGTTTGACTTTAGTTTGAATTTCGCTCCCAGCGCGCCGGGATCAGAGCTGGGGAATTCCGGGAACCTGTCCCTGTCTCTGGTGGATAAGGACCTGGACTCTTTCAGCGAGGGCAGCCTGGGCTCCCACTTTGAATTCCCAGACTACTGCACGCCGGAACTCAGCGAGATGATCGCAGGGGACTGGCTGGAGGCGAACTTTTCAGACCTGGTCTTCACATACTGAAGAAAAAAAATGTAAAAACTGTTCTTTAAGTAATAACAGAAGGGAGATTTGAATTTTGCCCAGCCTCCTGCAGGGGTTTTTGGGTACTTTTGGAGAGTCCTGGAGAAGAGATGCTTCTGATTTCAAAAATATTAAAAAGACAAAAAAAGTGCAGACATTTTCTTGTTTAATCTGGCAGCATGACAGATGGATTTTATTCCCTCCCAATCTGCAATTTTTCATCATAAATGAGACAAAAACCAGAAACTTCTTCTATGCATCTCGAAAAAAAAATAACATCCAAACTGCAGGGAGCTGAACACGGACCGTGGACTGTCTCAAAAAGCAAATCTGTGAACTTTACAACCTGTTCTGATGTAATTTCTAACATTTTTTTATATTTTTTTTCTACCTGATTCTGTTTACCTCCTGGTTTTTATGGTAAAAAAAAAAAAGACGCCGAACAGGGAAGGAGGAGGCAAACACGGAGGAAACATTTTGATACATAACAGACCTCATCTTTTTAAAAGAAAAGTAAGATATTTTCAGGCATATTTTTGTACAGTTCCAAAAAAAGGGAATGTTCTTACTGTGCTTTCAGTGAGTTTCAGGCACTTCTTCCCTTTATGGTTTTTTGTTTTCTTCTTCTTTTGGAGCATGCAAGGGAGTCCTGGTTTTAAGGATTAAGTTAAGTTAAGACTTGCATCAAAAATGCCTTGTGATTTTACAGTTTTTGTACAGTTGTAGAGCAGATTTGTTGAGTATTTGTAGACAATACAATGGCATCATGGGGGAACACATACCTCAGAGCTGGAACTAGTTTCAAGATTGTATATGTAATGTAATATAGTAAAGTTAGGAGTTTATGTATATCATACTCGTGATATGTGGATGGGTCCCAATCGCAGGTGTGAAACTGGATTTTTTTTTAATGGCACATACTGTTTCTCCCCCCATCCCTTCTTTTTTTCTCATTTTTTTGTGCAATATATACTCTCGAGATACAGACCATCAACATTTGTAGCAAAAAATAACAGACTCGTGCACTGTCGTGTGATGCTGAAGAAGCCTGTCCAAGGGGAGGAAAGTAACAACAAAAAAATCAGCTGGAACTGATAGGAAACCTTTCAAAATAAAAGATTCCAGCTTGAATCTGAATTAAAGCAAAGAGAGTCTGATTCTAGTGGTGGTCTGATGGTTTAGCAAATAATAATAATGAAAAAAAATATATTAAAAAAAGAACATTCCATAGTTCCTGTTTCATTAAATGAAACTTTTATTTTGAAACTGAAGACTGCCTTCTTTTTTTAAAGACATTTACCACAAACCTGTATTTTTTATTTCTTGCACTTAAGAAAATTTATTTTTATGTGGGTCTTACCATATGAAGTCAGTTTGATAAAGAAGCAGTTTTTTTTTTTTTTGGAATATGACCTAATTATATGCCCAGACCTTTTTTTTTTAATTTGTTGGAAGTTCTAGGCAGTAGTTACTTCACATTCCAAGTGTGAATCTGTCTTTGACTCATCTTTTTAATAAAAAAAGAGGAAAAAAAAGTACCTACCACCATTGACTGTCCTTTCAGTTTGTGAATATCTGTAGACAAATGTGTTCTTTCCTGCATTTGAGGATGTGATGACAGAATGATGCCTATTTTGTATGTAGGTGGATACTCTTTAATGGGTGGGCTCGAAATGTGTTAATAAAAAGGAGGACAAGGAGTTTTGAGCTAAGTGTTGACATGCTTTGCCTGTTTATTTCCTCTTTTTACTGAAGCTTTTTAAAAAAAAGGGACGCTGCGGCTTTAAGAAATTGAATTGCCCGCTTGCCGGCGCTCGACGCTGTGATTGGTGGGCTTCTCCGTCTCCTTGGTAACGGAGCTGGAAACAGGAGCCGCTCCTCTCAGCATGCGGGGAGTCTGTCTGGCTTTCATTCAGAAAACTAACACTGGTTTGTAGAGGGGCTCGACTGAGCAGAGAAGTGGAAAAAAAATTCTTTAATATTTTTTAAAGGCTTAAATTTGAACATTTTAAAATAAAAGCCGTTTATATTTTAGTTTAAATGTATAAAATTTGTACATTGCTATCAAGATAGAATAGAATTAAACTTAATTGAATTAACCCTGAAATACCTGAGGCGCTGTTGGTGACACTTTAACACAAAATCTTTATAAAATACCGTAACTTTTAAGCCGTGAACACAATCAGCCTCACACCAGTAGATTCTAAGGGAGAAAAATGCTCAGAATCTCCTGGAATGATGTTGGTCGTGTTCATGGTTCTAAAGTTACAGAACAGACACTGGAGCTCCAGTCTTAAAGGGTTAAAAACAGCAGATAACATTAAAAATACACTTAAAAAGCAATAAAAAAAAACGTAATTATAAAAAGTAATCAAATTGTAAGAATTTTCTCATAGAATACAATATAAATCTAAAGAAAAAAAAGATTGATCACTTTAAAACACAGAAACTGATATAAAAAGTCCATAAAAATGTTTAAAAAATGTAATTTTTTTTTGCCCCGGTTGGAAATTAGTCATTGATATGCCTGCACTTTGTCAGGAGCCGCATTAATAAAACACATCTCAGCCGCGCATGATGTCATTCAAAATGCAATTAGCCGCACAGCCAATCCTTTACAGTGATTACGTCTTCACAGCGCTGTGCCTCTTCTTCCTCTCAGGAGCGCAGCAGATGCAGACTCCGCCTCCTTCAGTGCTTATTAATGAAAAAATAAATATATATATATATATATATATATATATATATATAAACCAGGAAAGGTTGCCAGATACTATAAACCTTTTTTTATCTTTAAGTCTGTTTGCAAATCTGTAATAAAACATTTATCTGGCTATTACTTTACCTGACCTGTTCATTTAAAGTAGAATCTCCGAATCGATTTCTACGCTAATATTTCGACTAATGCCGCCGGTACAAATGAAATTAGGGACCCCTTTGAAATTTTCCTTCCATTTCTGCAGAAAAAAAAAAAGAAATAATGGAAATCTGGAAGGATGCTGGTTAAGATCTCCCAAATACAACAGCTACAGATGCTGCCGAGGCCCAAAAATGTAATTCAATCCAGTCATAATAAGGCCTGTTATGATTTTTTTTTTTTTCCCACCACGCTGGCTCGCCCGGCGTGCTCGGATGCATTACATCACTGCTTAGCTGACGCCGCTGCGCAGTGAGATCCTGTGTTGTGTCATCGCCTGATCCACATGTGCTTCTCCTCTCCCGGTGGGAGGCTGCCTAATATCGCTGTGGGAATATGGATACACACCCTGCTGCAAGCTGGCGGCGGCGGCACAACAACAACAACAACTGAGTTAGAATCTGGTCGGTGGGATGGAGGCGCCTCACAGGCTCTGGTTTGGTCCTGATGCTGAGACTTGGATGATGAGGAGGATGATGTCAGTTCTTGGAAGGCCACTTTAATCCGGCAGATTGTTTAGTCTGACATCATGAAGAAAAAAAAAGAAAGACAAAGTCTATATATATAATTTTTTATCTTATAAATTCAGATGAGAAAACGCCGCATTTATCACCAGCCTTGGATTCAGTGACCTTATAAGCAGCCGTTCTTAAAGGTTTGCAGAAATTTGTCCCTAAAGATCGCCGTCCGGTCCCCGCGTCCTCTGCCCCCGTCTTGGCCCGAGGGCTTCTCCTTCTGCTCCTGCTGATGTTTTTTTTCTTTTTTTTTTGATGGCCATCCATTTTCTGCGCCCCCTTTCTCCCCGCACGAGCGGGCGAGCCCCATCTGCTGCGCCGATATTTTACTACCCCTTCACGTTTTTGGGAGGAGTGGCAAAAGGCCCCGCTTAATTCCCTGGCGGTGTTTTAGCAACTAGAACGGGAGAGGTAAAAACACAAATGAATACTAATAAGAAGAATAATAATGGGGAGAAAAGTAAAGAAGAGTTTAACCCGGGCTAAAGCGGAGGGAGCCACCGATACAAAAGAGTAAATGGATGGAGAGTGTGCGGCTGCTGAAAAGCGACCCGCCGGGTGTGCTGCTGCCTAATTTCCCATTCACAACTTCATTGTGTGTGTGTTTTATTTTTGTTTTGTTATTTAGTAAAGGCAACGGGATGCTGCAAAGTGTTTAAAAGAGCTGCAGCGGTGGGAAGAGGACCCCAGCAGGTTGTTGTGATCAAACATCAGCTCTTTAACTTGCCATTTTTCGGAAAATTGAGGAAAATTAAGCTTAAAATGGCATTTCTGAGCTTTTTTTTTTTTTTTCAATTCGTCAATCAAGAGTGGACGCAGCTTGAAAAAGATCGTATTTGTGACCGAAAATATACCACAAGCTTCCTGCTCTGTCCTATGGGGTGGATCCACTTGCAGATGACCACGTCTAGCCCGGCATATTGCTCGCCATATTTGTTGCACGGGTAATATTACTTTGAGGTTGTGAGGGGCTGTAAGCTAGCAGGAGAGAGTGTAAGCAGATGGATGATGGAAAGTACGGCCCACAGGCAGTTTATAAGCAAATTCCTGCCGCTCTGCAGAAACTATGTCCTAGAATGGGACTTTTTAAGTTTACATTTTGGCTAAAAACTGCAAAATCATAATTAAAATATCCCTGGCAACACTTATGCCGGGTTCAAACCGCACGCAGATGCGCTGTGGAACGGAGGCCGCTTCCATTCGGCGCCCTTGTCAACCAGACGCAAAGCGCTACGGTCCTCCACGGCCGATCGATCCACGTCAATTCTGGCAGGAAGTTGTGCCAAGACACACGTCAAAACCTGGTCAATTTTCAAAATATGCGATCATATTTTTGTATCTAAACAGACTGCAGAGATGAATATACAGTGTTCCCTGTAGCTGCTTCTGAGTCAGCTGATGCCACTTCTCCATGCAGGCTCGCTGTGAGTGTGTGGACGGGCTGGCGTGCTCTTCCATTGCGCTCAGACCTTAGGAAGCAAAAGTTTCATACAAGCATCTTGAGTTGTCAGAGTTTTTGTGACAAACCGGAGGAAGTCACATGACTGAAAATCTGCGAATAAGTGAAACCGCAAATAAAAAAACACGAATAAGCAGGAGAACACTTTCAACTCACAAAAAAGAAACAGGAACACACATACGCACAAATCAATGTAGCGGGCCGACTATGGAGCAGGAGGGTTTTAGGTGTCTAAAAACACCATCAGCGAGGGAGAGGCAGACAAGTCAAGATGGACGATGTCAAATTAATTGTAGAAGCTCTGAATACCCACAGCTGAGCAGAAGCGCCTGGTGTGAACTGGAGGTGAAGCGGATTGCACCCCTTCATGGCGAAATAGATCAGAAGATGATCAAAATGGGACTTTACTGCGATGTGTTTGGGTAGATGACCAAACAAAGTTGCATAAGGCAAACTAGTAAATATTCAACCAAAAAGGCCAAAATGGTCACAAAAGACCCTTTTTTTTCTCCATAGTAACTGGAATACAATCGACTGAGATGGGTTTCTAAGATGGAAACCTCAGCTGAAAAAGGCTCTGAGCTGATCCAAAGTTGCAGTTTGAATTTCCAGCAGTCACATTTAATTCCAAACACGGTAATGTAAATCCTAAAGTGGCTGCAATCAAGCAAACCAGCTTGTGTGATTGCACTCTAAACAGAGCTGCATGCCATGACAAGTTGGTTTAAATTACACCCAGCCCCGGTGATGTGGCATTTTTTTTTCTTCTTCAGGAGGAAAAGGAAAAAGAGGCCCCATTTGTTTCTCAAAGGGCCTAAATGTTCACAGAATCCACAAAACAAACAAAAAAATAAAAGCAATTTGTTGAAAAGAAAGGAGAAGCAGGTGTGCAAGCCCAGCTCCTGTCCGCTCACCAGAAAATGTGCATGAGTGATGCGTGACCTCCAGCGGGCTGGCTGCTACAAAAAAAAGAAAGAAAAAGTGACCTCATCCCAATGAGATCTCACCAAGTGCCAGGAGAGATTTTGTGAAGAGCGATTGAGTTGTTTGGTGTTTTGTGTCCAGCAGGCAGGTAATAGCTCTGGCAGTTTAAAGCCCCAATCCGATCATCTTTTGTAAAAGCGTTCCCAGTGGGCTTTTAATTATAATCATGCTGTTTTTGACCAAAATTAAAAACATGTGTCGCCTTTTAGGACATAGTTTCTGCAGAGCTCCAGTACTGAGTTGTGGGTGGGACCATTAAAATGGAACAATCACTCTCACTTTTACCTCTCCATCAAAAAACATCAAATACAACCTTTTCATACTGATTTTTTTATCTGCTCCTGATTCACATTGATTTGAATAAAGAAATGCTATTTTTAAGCCTAATTTACTGACTGTCATTTTTCACTATATACGTAGCATCTGTTTGTTTTTTAACTTATGTTATGCATAAGTCACATCAAATTGTAAGGGACATTAGGAGCGACAAAATAATCAGAGATAAGTCCGGTGGTCAGTCAGAATGTATTAGCTGCATTCACAGTACTTGTAGAATGCATTTGTGATATGCTACACATTAGCCACGTTAAAAGTGTTTGCATTTTCACAATACCTATAACTCCCAACCCTGTTTCCATCACACAAACAAAAAAACAAACAAACAAAAAAAACACTAATCCAGCTAAACAAATGTTATACGCTAATTCCCAACCTCATTAGTAACACGTAAAAATAAAACAGTCTGACACTGCTTTATATTATCCATGTTAGCTTGTTTGCAATGTATAAGTAAAAAAAAAAAAAACTGGACTGATATAGCAAAAACAAACATTACTGTGACCATGCTAACTGTTAGCCTTGATAGATACACACACAAACAAAAAAACAAAACTGTCCGGCACCATTACTAGTTTGCTATGTTAGTATATTTGCAATAATATCTGACACTGCTTGGAACATTTATAAAAAAAAAGATATATGGCTAAAACTACTAGCGTTAACTACGCTGACTCTCAACCCTGTTAACAAGTAAAAAAAAAAAAAAAACACGGACCAACACAGCTATATATTAGCATTTTCACAAAAGCATCAAAACTTATTTGCAAGACGTAAACAAACAGACGTATAACGCTAAAACAAACGTTGCTGACTATAGTAAATCTCAACCTCTTTAGTAACACGAAAAATAACAGTCTGACAACGCTATACATTAGCTGTATTAGCGTATTCTCGTTAGCATCCAAACTTGTTTGCAAGACGCAAAAAAACCCAGGCTACGACTGAATTCCCACCCTTATCCCCAACTACTAAAAAATATAGTGCGGGACTATAGAGTTCCCTGGATTTTAAAATCAATCCCGACACCACGACTTCTTTTCTTTTGATTTTCGAAACAGCAGATATGACGTCACAGATTTCACGAAGTGAAAATTGAATCAATACAAACATTTCACAACGTCTATTTGTGACTCTGTTCTGATGATTAAAATGTGGATAGTATGTTAAAAACTATATTAAAATAGGTTGTTTTTTTTCCACAATTTTTTTTGGACCGCAATGCATTGTGGTCTATATTCGCTAAAGTAGTGAGCATTGGTGCGTGCAAACTTTTCGCAAAGACTTCTGGGAAATTTCCAGTGCACTCGATTTTGAAATCGTAGATTCAGACAACAATGGAAAACGGCGAACGCACTATGTAGTGAGTAGTGAAGGGTTCGAACGCAGCCTCAGACTGATACCGCTAAAACAAACGCTACTGTGACTATGCTAACTCTTAACCTTGTTAGACACATAAAACAAACAGTCCAACACCACTAGATGTTAGTATGTTTACATACATTATATTTATGTTGTAGTCTTTCAAATGTGCCTTACAGTGCAAAAAATGTGGTAATACATGTCCTCCATCATGCTACAAGAACGTGTAAAAAAAAAACACCAAACACAATTTTCCTCGGAGTGGGTCTTTAAGACCCCAGCATTGCCCTTCCCCCCCTTAGGGGAGCTGGGGATTGTGTGCGTCTGGCTGTTAGTCTGAGAGCTTCCAATATATTAAGATTTCTCTGCTGCAGTTGGGCCAACAACAACTTCAAATTGACCCAGCTTGCTTGCACGATTCCTGCCGCCGAGTCTCCCATTAGTCTTCCTTTAGCCCTCTCTACTGTAATGATGTGAACAAGGGACATTCATGACCCCCCCACAGCCAGCCCTTTACCTTCAGAGCCTGGGATCAAGTCACACATTCATCCCCATTCTAAACTGCAGCTGAAGGGTATCTCATGCAATTTCCCCCTAAAGCAAGAGCAAAGCCAGCAGTGGGTCATTCATATGCATCTGAAATCTAATCCTGGGCTGCTGTGAACTGCGGCCGCCCCACCTCTCCTGACTCACCACTGAACCCTCCGCCTTCCTCCCACCACCACACACACCTCACATCTAGCTTTCCTTTTTGTCATCTCCCCCCCTGCTGCCATTTGCATGTTACCCAGGTTACCCCGTCAGGGTACCCCCTCATGGTTAGGCTCAACGCGGAGTCTCATTCGATAGTCTTTGCTGCTCCAGTGAATAATTAGAGCACTGAAATCTCCGGGGACCTATACAGGAAGCATGGACGGCTTACCAGTTGGGCTGAGGTTCTAATGATGGAGAATCTCTTCAGCGTGCATCCTGCCTGCTCCATGTGGACTGCGCAGAAAGAAAAAAAACTAATGATGACGCAGCATTATCTGGACATTTTCCAGAAGATGGATAAAGCTGTTATATATGTTATATGTTATATAGCTGTTTATGAAGCCCTAATGTTCAAATACATGCTATTTGTGTTTACTGTGGGTTTCTGAATATCTTCTCTACAACATTTCTCTAAATTTGTCAATTCTTATCTCGAAAAATATTTAAAAAAAGCAAATAAAAGCTTTTTAAAAAATATATATTTTAGTTTCTCCTATTAATCAGGTATTTAGTCACCAAGGAAATAGAACCGAGCATGCAGTTTCACTCTGTTTTCCATTACTAACAACTAAGTGAAGCATTTTGAAGGAAAAACTAACATTTCTGCTTTAAAAAGGATGATTATTCTAGAATTGTCAAAGCATGTTTCCAGAAGTAGATTAATATTTCATTAATACGGCAGCAGAAGACGAGGAGCAAATGTATAGTAATTTCTCATCTGAAAGGTAGATATGTTTTTACATTAAAAGATAGTTTTTGAAAAAGTATCAAAATTGTGTTAAATCGTATGGAGCCCCTAAGGGACATTAAAGTTAAAAAAAAAAAAAATGAAGTGAAATTTATTTATTTTTTTCAAAAATTCAAGGATTTTTTTCTTGTTAGTAACCAGAATTTTTTTTTTCTCACTTCAATATTTTAAAAAAGAAAAAAAAAATCTCAATTATCTGGTACGCCTCTACGGAGCCCCTGAAAGGACATTGAAGTAAAAAAAAAAAAGAAAAGAAAAATTGAAGTTGAAAAAAATGTTATTACTAACTGGTGCACACCAGATAGTAACCAGAAAAAAAAAACAAAAAAAAAAACGTTTTTTCACATCAGTTTTTAGAAAAAAAGATAGTTTTACTTATATTTTTAGAAAAAAAAATTCAATTCTCTCTTTTTTTTTTTTACTTTAATGTCCCTCGGTACACAATTTTGATACCTTTTTTAAATTTTACCTTTTTTAAAATCTATTTTATGTTTGGTCACCGGGAGGCGACGAACAGGTCTATGTAACTTTTAGAAAAATCGGCTAAAGTAAATGGATTTTCTCGGCAACTGATGTTATTTGTTAACCACGCCCACATTCCTAAGATTGTCATATCATATCTATCGAGCCAACGATCCATATATTTAAATGTCACAATATTCCGATAAAAAAATATGAAAGAAAGGAAGACATGATACTTTGAGCACATCACACAAATGTAGTTAGAGTTTTAGAAAAGTGAAATGTCTCCAAGTAGCTTTGCAATAGTGCTCAAGAAGTTAGAAGGTTATAGATCAAAATCCATTGGAGGAGTTTAAAATTGCTTCGGGTTCAAAAAGTATTTTTTCTTTTTTTTTTGGGGGGTGACATTTTTATTTAAAGACACAGCAAGAAGAAAGAATTACAAAAAGCAATCTGGTCCTTGGACTGCTGCAGGTCATAATAATAAAACACACTTTTGACCAGCAGAAATGCTAATTTGACCTCTGGAGGACATTTATAAACCTGATTATCTCCCAGTCACGGCATATTACTAAAATATATTTTTTTTGGCAACTATTAGGACGTTTGGGGCTTTTCAATGATTCCAAATGTGAAAGGGGGGGTTTGGTAGATTAAAAAAAGAAAAAAAAAATTGGACAATTTTTTTCCCATTTAAACAGAATTTGCACTGAAATCAAATCCCCCCTAGAAAATGAAAGAATTCCTGCTGTTCTTTTTTTGTCATATAATAAGCAATCCTTTAAAACTCTGGAACCAGATCACTCTGAACAATTCTGTTTTTTCTCAAATAAACAAACTCTTATCCGGGTGCTTAACTCCTGCGACTGGCAAAGGAGGCTCTCACAGAGTCCTCTTCAGGAGAGCGTTCGTGAAAATGACAACTGCTGCCAACAAATCCATTAACTGCTTGTTGATTTTAATAGTTCAGTCCAATTATAGATGGAGTAACAGCTTCAGATGTTACTGTACGAGCTTGATCTGTGGCGAGCGTGTGCCAGAGTCTGAACGGGACTCAAACTTCCCTTCCTGCGTGTCCTCCAGCTCCTGCGCTGAACTCCAAGAGGGCGAAACCGTTGTATAATTAATCAGCTTGTGTATGAACAATTCATAGAAATCTCTTTGAATGTATATACATTATTGAGAAATGTCTATACTCATGAAAGATACATGGCACCAGGAGCTACACCTTAAAGCAGGGGTGAAGGAAATGTGTGTTTTTTTATTTTTTGGGACATTAAGCGCAGAGTTCCCACCGACTTTCTCCTCCAGAGAAGATTCCCGGTTTGGTTTGATTGCATCAGAAACAAGTGCATGAGATGGCGTAATGTAGCGTTGCTGCAGCTAGTGGGGCAAGAGGAGATGAGATGTTCAAGGCTGGGTAAGAGGGGGTTGTCGTGACTGTCCCCAAATGTGATACTCCGTAACAAAAATCCATAATTAACAAGAAGTTTCTATAATTGAAAAAGAGTGTATCCATGACATAGAAAATAGACTGGGCGGGTCTTAAGGTCCCCGTTACACCCCAATCTGATGCACCTACTTGTAGAGGACTATGTTTACGACTAGATCAGTTCATAATTAATACGTAAAAACTACAAAACTAATAAATAAAGCAAAAATAAATCTAAAAAGCTCCCCTTAACAAAAAAAAACCAAATAAACAAAGCCCCAAACAAAGACTACCAAGGTCCAACCCCAAACTAAAATAACAAAACCCAGCAGTGTAAGAATGTTGAGGACAAAGAGGGGAAAAGGAAAAAAAGAAAACAAAAGGCTATTTTTAACGTAAGGATTACTTAATTGGCATTTATTTAATTTAGATTAGTTAAATTTCATAAATTGATGGCTGAGGTTCACATAGATGATAAACTATGCAGGTTTTTACATCACTGTTGACCTGAAGACGTCTTGTTTGCTCAACAGTACCTCGAGAATGCACAGATTTTATATACAAAGCAAAACTTTGGTAAAAAGTTAGATCTCTTATGAGTTAGAAGCACGTTATCTTATGCTGCACCACATTGGTTACTAGCTGTACAGAGATGATCCTGTTTGGCACAGAGCGTCTTTTATTTAAAAAATTAGTTTTTGAACTTCTGTCAAACGTAAAAAAAAACATTTTTTAAGATGCTAGGCTCTTTTTATATCTTTGCTTTTGTTCATGCCAAAAAAAGACTAAATTTATATTCATTATTTTAAAAAAAAGAAGGCCATTGAGTGGAAAACGAGCCCAAATGGCTCTTTTACTGTCAAAGGTTGCCGACCCCTGCTCTAGACTAAAAAGGGGAGTAACATAAATTGGGGGCTCGTCTGGGATCTGTTGGTCCCTCGTCTGGGATCTGTAAGGAGATCATCAAAGGAGATGTCTGCATCTTGGTGCTTCAAGCTACATGGGAGCGGCTACAGATGAAGTAATTTTGTGAAATCGTGGTTGGTGATTTTACAGAGGAGCTGTGGATCCAACAATTTCACGACACACTCAACTTTTGATGAACTGTGTGACCTTTTGTGGCGCCCGCTAAGTGTGTTATGCGGTTGTTGGTCACGTGACTGATTTAATTAAAAAAAAAAAAAAAAAAAAAGTTTCCATAGCAGTTTTGCTAAATATGTCAATTTTGATATGCTTAAAAAAATCACCTCCTCTAAGAACATTTTTTTTTTGATAAATGCGCCATTTTTGAAATTGACGAATTTATCATCACAAGTCCAATTTGCCCAATTTCAGAGTCAATGAAGGCACAGCTAGTGACTAAAATTAAGAAATCATCAAAACTAACTTTTTAAAGAATCCCTAACTTAGCAAAAGCAACATTTTTAAATAACATTAAAACAGAAATAATAATAAAACTGTCAGAAGCAGGAATTTCTGGTCCTTTCATTTGCAACAGCCGTCCACTCTGCTGTTCTTATTTGCCAACTTTCCAAAATCTTCTGCCCCCCTCCCGCGCCCACACATAAATCATTCTAGCTCCGCCCCTGCATGAAAGGATATGACACCCAGCATTCCCAGATTTGCCACCATCTAACATTCTTCCTACAGCCCATAGTGGGTCCAGGTCTGCCCCATACCCCCAGATCTGCCCCCAGATCTACCCCCATACCTCCACTGTGATATAAAAAGCTCTTTTTCTGT
>NC_050533.1:11651107-11653236 GCF_002922805.2 Oryzias melastigma
CAAGAGTTCTGCGATTCATCATGGACCAAAATACGCAAACGGTCACGTATCGCGGTAAAAGTCCAAGTAACCATCAGAGTCTTGAAGAATTTCAAAGACAGATTTTCATAATATACAGTTGCAGACACTAAAATAAACCACCTATTAATATTTACAGAAAAAGTCTGCATAGCTTTATTAGAACAGCTGGAGCACATTTCTAAAAGCCCTTCAGTTTTCCTGCTTCCAACCAAGTATGAGATTGAAAATGTTGTTTTTTGTAAGTTTTAATGCCAAGTTAAACATTTAAACTGTCTTTTAGATAGATTACTTCAGCAATTATCTGAAGTTACTTTAGTTAACAATAGGTTTACCCTTTTTCAGTTGAAATCATTTTGTATCCATCACTATCATACTGATGAGAAGACTTTTTTTTTTCTTTTTTGCACTTAACTTCCAGTTTGAAGTATGTTTAAAAATGAAAAGTCAGTTCACTGAGTAACTACTGGGTGGGTTTACTCAAACACATCCGTAACACTATTTTTATTTAAAACATCAAATATAATAAAAACTATTGACAAAAAGCCTGGTTCCAAAACATTTCTGTTAAAAACTTCTGATCAGGGTCTGAAAATACAAAACTTTAAATTTTGAAAACCTATTCCGATCATTTTTGAGCCATTCCAATCGGTCTATTGACTACGATCATGCTTTTGTTTTCCTGAGTTGTGGGCGGGACAGTTGGACCAGAACAACCCTCATATAGTGTATTTTCTATATAACAAATATGCTCTTTTTCAAACTGAAATTTTTCATCAAAAAAGAAAAAAAAAGTTGAAGGGGAAAATGTTGGGAACCCTTTGGAATAAGTTTGTTTTATACTTAAAATGGAAGCACAATTGTGTTCAATAAAAACATATTTTGGTGTCATTTAAGACGCCAATGTTCTTCTCCATTGTTGTGATTTAGACTGAGATTAAAAAACACACATCATGTGTCCACCTTGTACGCAAATTGAAGTACTCCCAAAGGGTTCACATACTTTCTCTTGTAACTCTAAGTCCCCAATCATCAGAAAAATGTGACAAGAGCACGTTTAAAAAAAACACAATATTCATTGGAGTCTGTCTTATAAGAAATAGACTTAAATATAACAAAACCAAAAGAAAAAAAGGAGCGACAAAAGAGTAACAAAGCAAACGAACAAGAAAGAACTAAAAAGCAGAGACTTAAATACACTGAGTTTAATCAAGAAAAATCAAGACAGCTGTGGAGAATTCACTGGAAAAAACCTGAAAACAGAAAACGGCAAAAGAACTAAAGAAATTAAAGTGACAAACCAAACAAATAATGCACAATCCTCACACTGTCCTTAGAAAAAAGCAACTGTGACAACCTTACTAGGATGAATTTTATAAATCTCTTTAATTAAATATTAAAATATTAAATAGAGTTGTGCTCATATGTTTTTTTTTATTTAACAAATGGCTGCTTCATCCTAAACTGTACAATAGCTTTACTTGTTTTTTCACCGATCAAAAGTACACACAGCCAGTGTGTGATTTTATTTTTAGTTGTGCTCTTTAAGCTCGGTTTTTGTCAGGTTAGCAGACCAAACCTTGCCCTCACACCAAGCATGGGTTCTTGAACGTGCATATAGCCTGTGATGTTCACACTGAACAAGCAGGGAGGGGCTTCTTCTTTACTGTTTTTTATTGTTTACTAGCACATGTCCGCCACCTACAATTGGAAATAGTTTGGTGTGAAATGTTGTAGTGATGAAAATTTCATGAATTTTGCTCCAGGCTTTTCCTTTTACAGCTCTATTCCGATACATGAAAAACTTTGTTTCATATTATTCCGTTCGTGCATGAACTGAAATGATTAATGTATCCCCCACAATCAGTTTTCAATCGGTTGGCACTTCCATGTATATAAAGGGATGTCATCCATTCATCACCAAGTCAAAGTCCCTGATTGGTCAAAAGTTGACCTGGTTTAACTTTCAACATGCGTTCAGTGGCCATGCGCTACGACATCATAGAAGTTTCTACGACTGAAAACGGTTGTAGAAACTTGTATAGCTACCCATGAACACAACAGTTTTGGTCTTATGCGTTCAGAACTATGGGTAGCTTTACAAGTTTCTA
>NC_050533.1:11653818-11740075 GCF_002922805.2 Oryzias melastigma
GGGGGGGGGTGTCAGTAGATTAGTAACCTCAGTATAGCTATGATTTGTAAACATTTTTTATTATAAAACCATTAGACTACTCTTGAACAAAAAATTAATGTGCTTGTTGCATTTTTAGAGCGGCCATGTTTTTGTTATGGTAGAAATGGGCACGTCATGTTTTAACTCAGAATGATGAGGTTCTTCTGCTGCACACTAGAGTCAACCAGGTAAAGTTTAAAGAAAAGACAGTAAAAAGAGCAAAAGAAAGTGGAATATGATGAATATTTTTAATTTCCCGTCACAGATTTGTTCATTATGAAGGCTAATCCAGTAATTAACCTGCGAAGCAATCGCATGGTACAGTCCATCACTGAAACCTCCGCATAATTCCACGCCCCGGTGTTACAGTAAGTTCCTCTCACATAACAACTCACTAATAATTCCATTAGGCTTTACTACAGAAATACTGGGCTCATTTCTTAGGAACCGGCTCCGGTCGTGTAATTGCTGAGCATTTAAAGCAATTTGGTCAGTGGCGACAGAAACCTGCTTACTGCTGAAAAGTTAATGACACTGAAAGCCAATACTACACTCTGGCCACTTAGCCCCACCGTTGGACACGATTTGTCATTTCACACTTCTGTGCACCAAAAGTGATGGATTTTGCATGTGTACTTTTAACTGACGATATCTTGAGTGATATCAGGAGGTCATAGATTAGTGAGGATGCCAAAGAAGTGAAAAAAAAGACAAATTTGTGGGTACTTTTCTGAGCAAAACCAATCGGAGAACTGGTTTGTACCTGTCGTGACAGGGTCTCCTTGCACATCGGGGGTTGCGTGACTGATATCTCATACGTTGGATTTCTCACTTCAGTGCACCCCAGATCCCACATACTCGCTTCTCCCCTCCCCCTCTTTTCCCCTCCTCTATGTCTTGAAACTTGCATCCTCAACCCCTCCAACCTCCTAAAGCACCTTCATGGCCGCAGTTGCGTAAAGTCCACTGCCTTGATTTGCTTTGGCATTCCTGTCCTTATTCATCCACTGGGGCTGTGAGCTGGAATAATTAGGAGAACGCCATAAGGCCCTTGCCTCCTGACAAGTGATCAACAAACAATGATTTATGAGGCCATCTTGTATCAGGGGATGACCATTGATTCAAACACACAAGGAAAAGCCGCGCACGCACCGACAACCCTCAACTTCTCACACAGATGACCATAAATCAGGCTCAATCTGTCTGGGTTTTCTGGATGTTCCGCTTGTGCTGACGTGTCTTATTTACCTATCATTCAGCTTAATAAACACCAAAAGGCTCGCAGGTTGATTTGTATTGGATGGATGGTTTGATTGGCAACATTGGACGCAGTTTAAAACTCCTACTGCGCAAATCAATGTTGGAGCTATTCCACTTCATAGGTGCTGATTCCACATATTTTCCTGCTGTTGTTTTAGGTATTGATTGTCACTCAGGCTTGCATCACCGCGGCAACGTCTGCGTCTCACTGTTAGAAATTTGTCTCAAAGGATTTTTTTGACAGACAACTCGCACACTGTTCTTTATTACCCCTCCAGCTGCACGGTCGACACCGAATGTCCGGTGGAATCATAAGATCACATTTCTGTGTGTACTGGAAAGCGGCGGGGGTTTATACTCTGATTAATGAGTAATGAAATGGCTTTTAGTCATTACAGGATGAAAATATTAATATCAGTGATGCTGAGTGAGAAGAAAGGCACCTTTATTATGTTACTGGTCGGTTCCATCATCTCGTAGATCTGTCATATGTTCACAGCTTCAGAGAGATTAAGAAGCTATATTACTCATGAAGCGTTAAGTGATCCTGCTCCTATTAGAACGAGCTGTCATCATTATAGAAGACTCCTTTTAGCACTCCATAAATCAAATTCCACATTCATTTTGTGTTTGCGAGATAGAGACGTGGGTCAGATTATTTTTTTTATGATACTTCTTTGGTAACGGTTGCAAGAGAGCAAGATTCGATTCTGGCTGGGGGAAAATCATTGTTTGTTTGTTTTTTGACAGGATGTGGTAACCTTTGAGATATTGGACGTTGTGGAAATGAACTGCCGTCCCTTGCTATAGATTGACCAGCACTGCAGCCAGGTCGATTCGCGTCCGAACATGACGTTAATTCTGTAAACAAACTGAGTGGCCGTGCCACAGCACCGCAGAGCGTGATGATGTAGCACGCCGCACCTATATTCATCAACAGGAGGTAGAAGCTGGCCACGGATTGAATGTTATTCGTCAACTACCCCCTTCTGGGGTCCTGGATGATGAAAATGGTTGCCATTATGGTATTGCAGTGTTGTTAGCGACCGCGGTTGATCAGAGGATCAAAAGCACCAAACTCGTATTGATTAAGTGCCACTGCAAGGGAACAACCCGGACGATCTCTTCGGCGGTGGCAGAACCTGTACTGAGTACACAGTGATTGACTCCTCCTCTGATTCAGTCAACATTGTGGCAATGGAATAATTGAAGCATGGTGCATGAATCTGCTACCAGACATCCACGTGTCCCGCCCTACCTCCTCCGTACTCAGTGTTCCCTTCAGCCGGCGAATGATTGAAAGGCCTCTGGTGTCTCCCTGGTCGTGGTGGATAAGCAGTTGTCATAGGAAACATCGATACTTGAATGGATAGACAGTTTTATCTATTGATTAAACACTGACTGAATGCACAAGTACTAGCCCTCGCAAAGACCAGCAGTCATGCCGGTAACTATCCGTCCTCCGTTTTTATAATTTAGGGTGCATTTGTGGCATGGTTTCAAAGTGAACTATCATTCCTTCACCTCACACTATCTGCAATAGGCATAATCAATAAGCTCATTTGAGGTCCAGCACATGTGCATGGAGACTCATTGAGGCGGTGGAAGCG
This sequence comes from Oryzias melastigma, assembly GCF_002922805.2. Taxonomy (NCBI): domain Eukaryota; kingdom Metazoa; phylum Chordata; class Actinopteri; order Beloniformes; family Adrianichthyidae; genus Oryzias; species Oryzias melastigma. Next base: position 11,656,710 of record NC_050533.1, read on the forward strand.
ATGCTTTATGCTGTTGGATGTAGTGGAGTCGTGTTTCATCACTTCCTGGGAAGAGCTTACAGAGATATCCCTATAAACATTGATAAACCCATGATGAATTTGAATCATGCTTTTGACAGGCCAGAAATTGGAACTTTGATCGTCAATATAAATCATGTTTTTCATTTTATTCAACTTTTTTTTATGTAACCACCCTAAGAGTCCATTGTTTTCATCTGATATACACTATTTTCCTTTCGTGAAGTCTATTGAATAGCTACAAAAACAAGTTGTCAGAAGCTTAAAAAAATAGTAAGGTTCCATAAAAGAGAAATAATGTGCATTTCAAACTTACACACAAAGTCAACACACAGGAAGCAATAGCAGTAGAGACATTATGGTTTGGCTAGGTCCAGAGTTAAGCACTTAAACAGACTGAATCCATATGGATACGTGCAAAGTATTTATTGACATCATCCAATACTTTTCCATCTGAATAAAAGCCATTTTTTGAGCTCTGTTGCTGTCAAGATTTCAGCTGGATGTGGCAACGCAAGACACATCTGTCCCAAAGACACACGGCCCATAGACATACCTGTAGTATAGACATAACTGTCGTATAGACGTACCAGTCCTATAGACACCCCAGTCCTATAGACATAACTGTCCTATAGGCACATCTGTCCTACAGACACTCCTGTCTTGTAGACACAACTGTCATATAAACACACCTGTCCTATAGACAAAGCTGTCCTGTAGACATAACTGTTGTATAGACACGACTGTCCTGTAGATGTAACTGTCCTATAGATGTAACTGTCCTATAGACAAAGCTGTCCTGTAGACATAACTGTCATATAAACACACCTGTCCCATAGACGTAGGTGTCCTATAGACATACTTGTCCTATAGAAACTCCTGTTCTACAGACACACCTGTCCTAGAGATATACCTATCCTACACAGCTGTCTTATAGACATACCTATGCTCCCCTTAAAGCCTTAGCCACATGTATGGCTCAAACCCCCACGTAGGGGGTTTGAGCCATACAGGTGCTGTGGGTTTTTGGGTGTGGAGGGCCGAAGAGAGATGCACCCACATCTTAAGGGAAGGGCAGGTGTGTCTTGCTGATCATTTGTGTCTGGTATAGTCCCCTCAAGAAACATCATGAAAATGATGAAAATTTTTATGCGTGGGGTAAGTGTACTGTAAAGAACTTGTACGTTTGTAATTTCTTAATTTCTAACAGGCTGCATATAAGGAGCCCACAAAAAGGCATGCACTTATCATGTAAATAGCATTAAGGGGTCCTTGCTTAGTCTGCAGGATTTAGACATACTTGACATATTTGAAAAAACTAAAAATTCACTTGTGTCTCACCTACTTAATCCCTCCATTTGACATCCATCTGACCTTAATATTATGTGGCGGCCACCTTTTTGCCCCTTACAGATTTGCCTATTCTTTGCTCTCTTGAGGGCAGTTGTGTTTAAGACTGGAGATGCAGCCCATGGAGGGGCCCGACAACACAAAAACCTGCAGAGAAGATAGCGCCAGACATCTTCGGCCAAAAGCAGAAATCATACAACTTCATACAACTTACCCTAAAAAAAGCGTTTACGAAAGCTTAAAACAGGAAAAATCACACCTGTTAGTGACCCCAGTGAAAATAATGTTTTTTCCAGCAATATCGGGGTACTTCCATTTCCAGTCTGGGACTTCTTGTTCTGGACATTTCGATGTCAGAGTTAACTCCCATACAAGTGCATATGACTAACGCTTGAACACCATTATGTCTTTTTTCCAATCGTTTCCGTATAAGTGGGTTTGGCGTGTCTCCGGACCCCAACCCCCACAAATAAGGGTGAATACTGAATGTAAATGATGTATTATTCTTTGCCAGAAGATTGTGGGGAGGCGAAAAGAATACATCTGAAAAGAGGACAAAACTACCGGTTTGGATCTTAAGTTGGGAAAAGCGCTGGTCGGACACTTCCTGTTGTTGTAAAACCTTTCCACCAATCAATGGGTTACATTATGTGAGGTCCGCCCTAACAGGTCCATTCCATTTTTCTATGGACCTTTGACTAACGGGGGACTAGAAATGGTACCAGTGGGTCCTGCTAAACAGGTCCTTTTTGTAGAGCTTAGGGTTCTACTGTCAAATGTTAGTCAAGAAGACCACACCCTGTTCATGATTTAGAGCCAAAATGGTGAGTCTTTCCATAGTCTGATTCATGCAGTTCTCTTTAATGTCTCATCTTTCAAAGCACAAAGAAAAAACATAAATTCAAGACGTTCATTGCAAAGGTATATGTTTTTTTTTTAAATATGAAAAAGCTATTGACAACACATACATATCTACCTCCATTACCACCAATACAGAGGCTCCCGTAAACCACAAATGATTTTCAAGCAACGCATGACCTCAAAGCGTCTGAAGCGCTTTCAAGGTTATTCTTTTGCTTCATCCTGGAGGCCAAGGCAGCAGCAGCAGCCGCCGCTGCCCCCAGCTCTAACCCCCCTCCTGAGTCCTAGAGGTTAAAACTCCTTTTTTGATTTACAACAGCCAGAGGACAGAGCAGCCATTAAAAAGATGTAAATTTGACTGTTTGTAGTGGGAGAGGTGCATAAACCGAGTGGCAGACCACCCACTCTTCCTCAAACAACACTTACTGGCTGGAGCTTTGAAAATCAAGAGGAAAGGGGGGCTTTTATTTTGCAAAGTCACGGACCCTTTTTTTTTTTTTAAGGACCCCACCCCCGCTCAAGATGTCCTCCAAACTGGATGATTCGGTGCGTGTGCAGTAGAGAAAGTCCTCGGAGAGGTGAAACGTAACCCACGCCTTCTGATTTTATTTGTTTTATTTGTGTAAAAAGGCCGAGTGCTTATGTTGTTACTTTCTATGTTGTGTCTGTCTGGCTCGCTGCTGTCTCTGCCTCTCTTGTCCCAATGTGATCTGCTGCGTCTTGCGGCATCTGGCACCCTCTCAACTCACAAACATACACACACATACACACACACACACACCCACACACACAGGCGCAATTAGCTGAGATAAGCTGGGATTCTGTGACTTCCTGTAGATTCCGCTCCAGATAGAGGAGAGTCATTTAAAAGCCCGGCACAAACGGAGACACAAGTATAAAAAGCCTTTTCTGGGAGAGGACAAACGTGAACAAAAGTACCAGATTCTTGTAAGTTGCCAGCATGATTGGGCACACCGTCATCCCCTCAGACTGTATTGGTTTTGGTTTTTTACAAATCTATTCTGTGTGGATGATTTTTCACATAGTAAAGGAACTCCCTTCTGCCTTCCCATTTGGGAAAGCAGCTGGAAGTGAGTCTATGTCTGAAAGCACTTTCCCACTGGCCTCTTTGGTCCACACCTCAGATAATTGGTTTTGTTTGACATGTGCAAATGCAAATGAGCCATTGGGTACAGCAAAGGGTCGAGGTGAACCCGGGGGTGAAAAGGAGGTAAGTATACTGCATTAGGAGAATGTAATAAGTAAACTATGGAACAAGGAAACATTTTAATAAACAAAATAAATAAACAATGTTTCTCAAAACATGATAGTTGAAGGACAAGCTGAAATATATATATATATATTTCCTTTGTGATCCTACTTTCCCTCGTCATTAAGACAATTTTTACTTAACATTTCCATATGGAACTAGGCATACACTCTTTGGCCACTTTATTATGTACACCTTTCTTGTACCGGGTTGGGCCCCCTTTTAAATTCAGAAGTGGACAGTCTCTGGAATCAAACCTACCACCGTGAGCAAAGTTTCAGCACAACTTCAACAAGGAAGATCTACCTCTCCTAAAGGTATGATGGATTGCTACTTTACTCTAGACACCATTATCAATTAGGCCTTTATTTACTTTATTTATGCAATACAATTTTTCTTCATGTTCGAATCCACTGGAATGAAGTGGTCGAATAGTGATGGCTGCTCAAAGAGGGTGTGTTATTTTAGCGTTGCCAGCAACATCTCTGGTGTTATAGGGTTAGTCTTGTCTGTCCGGTACTTTATAGAATTTCTCCCCTAAAACTGCCAGATTATTTGTGTAAAAGCTCTCTAAAGTTAAAACCACATTATTCAGTAGATATTTTTTCAGGGTACGGACGTCGCCATTTTGGAACCAAACAAGGTTAGTAAGCAGTGATTGGTCAGAGTCGGTCTGAGTTATCATTCTATGGCAACCACTCTCGGTAATCAGGAGTGGTGTTGGAAAGCCACACCCCTTCCACTGAAAGCGGACTCGTGAGAATCTGTCAAATGTTTTGAACATTTGAGGTAAGGGCCAGTGGGCACCACATGCTTTTACTAAGGCACCTGATTGGCCAGTTTATAACTTGAATAACTTGCTATAAAGAAAATATATCATGTAAAAAAAATGCTGATTTGTTAAAAAGAGGTACCAGAGCAATAATTGTTATTCTGACAGATATAATGACTGAGGAATAGCTGTTTATTTTTCAATAGAAGTCTATGGGTTTTCTGGCACCAGCAGGTACTTCCTATTTGGAACATGAAGAGGGAAGGGATAATCTTTCCAGTTCTCTCTATGTACTGTTTATTGTTAAAACTGGTTTCTACAGATAAAGGTATCTTAAAAACTTAAAATATGAGGTCATGTTACCCCACTGCACACTTGTAAATTTTAAAAAATAATTCTTTTCTATTGCTTTTTCCTCGACAAACTTCTCAAAGGACGACTTTCAAATGAAGGTGAAGGGCGACATCTGCGTTAAGAAGTTTTCCTTTTCAGGATTTTGGAAACTTAAGCAGATTTTGTGTGTCTTTGTGCAAAGACAAGTGAGGCCTTCACTCACGAGATAATGGTGGGATGTGATAAAGGAATCAACTTGTCTTTTAAGAGAGGAATTCTGTTAAGTACCCTTCTCTGAGCTCAACTTAAGGCCGCTCCGATGCCAGTAAAGAGGTGTCCATCCCTCTAGTGTGCATATTACTGAATCTCATCGTGCTTATTGCCGCCTAGAGTGCTGTGACAACAGAAGTGGGGCGAGATTTAATCTCTCCAGCCGCGCTAATAACACCGAGTGTTGAAATCAAAGGACCAATCATCCCTTGTCGTAGGCGCTTTCTTACACATACAGTGCGCTTTTTTTCTTCTCGCACTTCTCTGAACTGTCAGGAGTAAAAAAAAAAAAAAAAAAGTGGGGAGAAAAGGGGGGAAAACGTGTGAGAAGTGTCTGCCACCGCGGCATCATTAACACCCGGTGGTGCCTGAGTACAGGAGGGAGAGCAGACGGAGCCTTCGAGCGCAGGGAGCGAAATTGCAAACCCAAGGTTCCTGATACAACCTGTTATTATTTTTGACACAAGCCATTTACAATAGCTATGAAGGTGGCAATGGAAAATGTAATATTGATTGTATGCCCTCAAGGCTTTGCTCCCCTGACTTCTAAACGTCACACGTCTCACATGTGTTGGGTGTGATGATATGTCCCCCCTTTTTTTTTGCTTTTGTTATACTCCCCGACTCCCACAAATCCCATTTTAGGGTTTTTCTTGATATTTTTGAGGTAATTATGGATTGAGACGACATTTTGGGAGTTGAGGAAATAACGGAAAGCTGCATAACAACGACAAAGCAACGCAATATTGGTCTGATGTGACAGGTGCTAATACACCCAATGGCAATCTGTATTTCAAGGGGGCTGCTTACCAAATTACCTCCAAATGACGTTTCTGAAACATTAAGCGACTGTTGGGGTAGCATGTGATTCATTTCAGTATCATTAGGCGTCACGTTGACGCACAATATAACACAAGGAGAGAAGGGCAAAAAAAAAAAACATTCTTGTTTTTCCTCAAATAACAGATGTGATATACGCGTATGTACTGACACTTCGGCTCTGAGCTTTGAATAGGCTGTGGGAAGCATAGGAAGCTATTAAGCCCTTGAAACACAGTGACTAACCAAACAAGCATGCGAACGACCGGGAGAATACTCGGCTTCGGGAGTTCCCTGGCACTTTCTATCTCTGACAGAAACCTGTCAAAACCAAAACAAACACGTTTAACAAGGCCCTTAAAGGACTGGAGTCTGTGTGAGGTACAGCGGAAGTCTCGCCGTCTGCAGAGATTGCAGGGGTTATCTGCCAGCGTGGTAATTACACCAGAGGTTTTCCCTCTGGAGCGGGTGACAACTTTTGCTGCGTGTTTCTAGAAATGAACGCACGACCCTTTCATGCTTCCAGCCACGGGTTGCTGGTGTTACATGCGTTGTTTGAAAGAAGGACTGTTTAAGAGCTCTTTGGGAAGCATCATTATGGACTCACCTGACAATGGAGGTGACCTCATAAGGGGAAAAAAAAATCCTTTTCTGTTTATATTTAAAAAATATTGATTTGAACTCCAGTTTACATTCGTTTAGCTATTGTAGCTCTTTAATCCACTCTGTCATCTGCTGAATTTTCTGAAAAGCTAGTATTTACCATGCAGTGATATTTTGGGGTACGTGACCTTAGCCTTAACACATTTCCAGTGGATTTTGAAACAAAAGAGAGGCAGCTTTTGCTGATATGCAACACTTTAAAGAGTAACCAAACACCAAATCAACTTTTTTTTGTTTGTTGACCTGTAAGAACAGAGCTTTAAAAGTGCTGTCTATTGATCATTACCAATTTTTTGACATATTAAAATAAACTTGTTTAATTCCTGAAAATATAGTCAAAAACCGTTAGTGTGCTGCCCCCTACAGGTTGAAACGAGGTATTACAGTTGAATTTTGTGATGGTTAACTGGTGTAAGTCCCAGAAGTTTCACGTCATCATGCTACAACTCCTATATAAAAGCCCTGGCCATCTCTGATTCTGTTCGTTGTTATTGTGTTAGTTGTAACATGGCTCGTAAGTGTATTGCCTTCAGCTGTCAAAAGTCTACTAGGTTGTACAACTTTCTGGTAGAGTTGGAAGTTAGGGAACAGTGGTTGAGTGCAATTGGCATTGAATTAATTAAACTCCATACTGGTGATGGATATGCAAAGAACGTTTCACTCGGGATTGTTTTCTTAGTATATTAGCCTTTATTAGCTATGATGCTAGCTATGAAGCAGCATTTTACCACTTTTCGGACCTGCACACCCTCAGCTGCGCCGGCAGCCCACCAAGGTTCTGGACCATGAGCGGTGGCCTCGGGGGAAGGGGAGGCGAAAAATCCTCAACCTTCTAAGAAAATTCTGTGGAGAACTTTGCATCACTTTGCTTGGTACAACTCTCCATATTGAAAACCCAACGTACGTTACATAAAGCAAACCTGACTGTCAGTCATAGATCGAAGCCACACCTACGCCGCTCAGGTCAGCTCCACTAGATCCGTCCCCTTTTAGGCATTTTTTAAATGTGGGCTAAGAATGGAGTCAGCCTCCAACTGCCCTGTTTGGTATCCCTTTAAATTAGAGAAGAGCTTAAACAATCCACATAAATCAGCTGATTCTGTCGTGGAGAAAAGCAAACAGATTCATATAGATCATGTAAACCAAAGAACGGGTTATCCTTGTGCTACCCTTTGGGGTCCAGATGACCCCACCCTTTCATTGAAGTGTTATCCCTCCTATGACAAAAGTGGACAAAGGTGGACAGGATTTCGTGACTGCCATGGGCACCAGTGAAAATCAGAAATCCAAAACAGGCAACCCCACTCCCAACATTAACATGCCTCGGATAGCACAAGGGTTACGAGTCACCAGCGACAGCTTAGGGCAGGGGTATTCAAATCCAGGCCTCGAGGGCCAGTGTCCTACATGTTTTCCAACCAACCTTCCATTGAAGCTCCTTATTGGCTGCTAATTTCCAGGATCATGTATGTTTAGCCAATAAGGAGCTTCAATGGAAGGTTGGTTGGAAAACATGTAGGACACCGGCCCTCGAGGCCTGGATTTGAATACCCCTGGCTTAGGGGGTAGGTAAAGGGTTAAACTGTAGCTTTTATTTATTAGAACATAAAAGCCAAAAGAACATTTTTTTTTTAAAGAAAAAAACAAATTAATCTTGTAGATCACACTTCTTTATCAAACTTTTGTAATTTAAACACATATTTTTGGTTCCTTTTTAGATTAAACACACCACTATTAGTCCAGCTAATAGCTCTTGTTATTCTCCCATGTACAGTTAGACCAACACAGTTTTATCTCTGTCATCACATTAGGTGGAGTGGAGGAAAATCACTCTTAATGACAGAGATTATTGGCTTTGTGTTTTGGTATACCCGTAAATGCAGGCCGTGCCAGCGGGATTTCCCCTCATAAGCCCCGGCTATCAGTTTACAATAACTTTAGCATTCTGTTGTTCACCAGATACACTGAAACAAAATTCAAACCTAATTTGCTCTATTAAGTGACAACATGAAAAAGTCATGATAGAGGGAAAAAGTTTAATAACTTCTAGGCTTAAAGCTTCCATCTGTTCTTCCTATTTTTGGATAACATTACCTGATACTGTTAGGATTTTAGTAGATATAAATTCCTAATCAAAGTTAGAAATCAGCCAGGAACTAATTTGGAAAGTAAGCAAGTGGTTAAATGTCATTTTGTGAGTATAAAGCCTTATTTCAGACAGTTTATAGTAGAGTGGGCATCTTGAATGTTTAAACACAAAGGTTCTCCTCTGGTGTGGTTCACTTGAGTCTCAATTCTCAAAGGGCTAGCCAACTGAACAGAGGTGAACCAAAGGTTAGCGTATAAACAAAGCACAGCATATTACAAACTTTAAAATAAAAAATGATTTGTTTTGACTTCACTTATGAAGGTTGAACACTTTGATGTAGTAAATCAATTTCCTGTTTTAGAAGGGACCTGAGTTAGCAAACAGCAAAGCTAGCTTGTGAGCCTTGAGTTTTAGCAAAGATGGCTAATAGACTGATTGCAAAGTTGAGTAAAGTGTGTGGACAGTGACTAAGGTGTGTGTAACTTTAGTAACAATTAGTTTGTGTGATTTGGCTCCTAGAATCCCCCTGTGGTCATTTTTCCAATGAGTCAAATACTTTATTAGACTTCCTTTATTGGGGAAGGAGGTTGTAACCACTAAACTAGTCACCCAGTGAAACGTGGGTTTGTGTGGTTTTCTTTTAAAAAAAAAAGAAAAGAAAAAGAAAGTGTACAGTAAAATGAGTTTCATCATAAATATACAGTTTTTCTTACAATAGTAGCCTCTGTGTACATTCAGAAAATGATTTGGATGACTTGACATTTACGGAGTATGGCTATTATTTGTCTAGCAGACGGAATAGTGACCGAGAAAAAGGGGTAAATGTGGCAGGAAGATAACATACGGTACCTTACTGACAGCCATTGAAATAAACATACAGCTGCATAGTATTATTAAAGTAGCATACAGTATTACTGTAAGACAGGTATGACAAACAGGTAGGGTAGACAACTACAGAACTTTCTTGCTAACGATGCTACCAGCACCGTTCAGCCTTCTGACCTGCAAAAGTCAGAATTTCCACTGACACAATCATTCGCCCGACGAGTCGCCAACAGAACATAAGGAAATGCAAAAAGTTCCAAACTGGCCCATGTATGTAAATATTATGACATTGAATTACAGTACCACAAAGTAGCCCTGGTATTAAATCAAAAAGTTATTTGGACGGCCCAGTTCTTAAAGGAGAACGAACTCTGCGCCTATTTTTCACGACATTTCTTCAAACCTGCTATTTATTGGAAACATAACTCAGAAACACTATAACTAGTTGATCTTTCATAGTCTCAAAGTTTTGCAATTTTTATTTTTAGCAATTTAGCACCCTTTTTTTTAGCCACCATTGTGTTCTGATTGACTATATATTATTGATCACCAATGGGTCGTGTATCCTGCACAGTATAGAAAGCCTTAACTTTAGGCTGCAGTGGAAACAGTCTTGACTGCTGTAACTCTTCAACCATTTAACGCTCCAGTGGATTCTGAAGCGAAGAAAAGCAGCTTTGCACTTATCTGGAAAATTTTACATTAAAGTGTTGCATATTGATACAAAACCAATATGCAAAGAAACCAGAATCCCCTGATGCACATTGATCGCGTAAATGGTTGATGAGTTACAGTATGTAAAAGAGTCTGTGTTATTTTGGTGTCTCTGGCGACATCTCCAGTGTTAAAATGTTAGAGCATTTATGAGCGCACTTCACTATTGCAACTCATTGATGCCTATTTAGCTTCAAGAAACATAGGAGCAATCAAGTATATTAGAACAACATATGAATGTTTGTGATAACCATAGCATAACATGCTAGCAAATCAACTATAAGACTTCAAATCACTAAATCTGTTTACTTCTTCATCGTCTATGTCACTTTGGAACAATTCTGCCAAGCCGGCACTAAAAATAGAACGTTCATTAATCAATTGGAGAGTTTATATCGCCTACATTATATATGCGTCTGAAGTCCGTCCCTCACAAAAGCTTCTTGCAGGAGTTCTGTTTCAGTACGTTGACACATCGATTTTGCAGCAAAAGGCCAGAAAACTAGAAACAGGTCTGGGGTTTGAAAATAAAAATGTATAAACTTGTATTTCATATTAAATGTGATTTACCAATGCAGTGGATAACACTGGCGTCCATTTTTGGCACGGACGACACAATTTTAGTTTTGGAAGTTCAACAACACAAGGGCTCAGAGAGGAAGGAGAGGGGATTTTAGGCCAAATATTTTGGAGGAGCTACTCAACACAGGGGTATTGGGACAAACCAATCCTTTGGAGCTGAGGGGGGATGAACTGGGGTCGTGAGGTGGACTCCCAAAGCAACGCAACACACAAACAAAATAGTGCAAATCTGGGGTGCTGCTTCTTCTTCTCTATCAGCAGCAAAAACTACTATACACACATCTATAGCACCTTCTAGTGGTTGTTGCTATATATTTTAAAATTCACATACAAGTTAATAAATAGGACAAAATTAAATATACAATAGTTAATATGAGTTGATGAATATTTGTGCCGTTTTGTTGAAACGTTATGGAAACTGTTGGTTTACATGATCTAACTCTAAAGCCAGAGTAACAAACCCTAAGCTTTATTCGACTCGCTCCAGTGAGTATAAAGCCACAGAAGCAGCTCAGAGATATTCAGTCAGCTTCTTCTGCAAAAGTTTTGTGTGAATATTTAGAGTGCCTCCTTTCATGTGGCAAGCGCTGCTGTGAATTTCAGCCTCTACTTGTTATGTCCCTGTTCACATCAGTGCCTCTGTTGTCACATGTGATGTCTGTTTCACGGACACAGAATTACATTTGCACCAAGGCTTCCCGCGGTTCTGATGAAAACTTGAGAGAAAGCTGCGAAAGACGAGAAGATCAAATCAGCGGCTCCATCGGTCGTCGGCGGCGACGATCCTCCTGAGAGAGCTTGTGGGGACCACAATGCTTCCTATAAAACAGCAGGGGCTGAAAAGGACCTGCCTCTCACCTAAGAATGAGAGCTAAAGTAGAACGGGGGGTGGAGAAAGGCTTCACATGTGTGCGGGTCGAATGAGGGCCTCGGCGCTCGGACCTATAGAGCAGGAACTGAGAAGTGGGAGGTGGCATGTGAGGAATGATGAGGGAGTCGGTGGGGGTGGGGAGCCGGCTGGTCATTATGTGCAGCCCAAAGCAGAACACCAGCCCACTCATTCTCCCGCTCATGACGGTTTACATCCCCGCTGTGTTTACCACAGCCCCCCTATGGATTCTATTAAAGCAGACAGGAATAATAAGCAGAGATGTGTACACCCACTGTGTCACACTTACCTGAAGCTTAACCTCTTGACCCTGCTTCTGCACGTCCCTCAAAGGAACAAACGCGTTTCCAGACCAAAACTCAGCGCTTTTACCTTCAAATGTTGACCAATAAAAAAAACCAAGATGTTAATAAGTCCTATGTCAAGTGAATTACAAGGTTTGGTAAATTGCCTCTCTGGAGGTGGGATATTTACCACGCTGTTACATGAGATTTTTTACAGCTTTTTTTCCCTTTTTAAAGATGTGATTTTTCCCTTCCTCCTTCATTTTAAAGAATGCTGCTGTGGGCAAGAGGTAATTCCCGGTTTATTCCCTGCCGAGAGATAAAAACATCCGGCATAAGCATTACCAACACCGTTCCAAAGCTTGCTCCAAAAAAAAAAAAAAACCAGAGCTGTGAGAAGTAAATAACTGAACAAATCAATCTTTTCAACTTCCCCGGCCTATACCTGTTGAGGAAACATATGGGTATGAATGCATGGATTAAATATATTTCAACTTTATGAAGTGTGAAATGGACCAATGCAAAGGCTCTGCCTGTGTTCTGATGCTCATTGGGAGGGTGATTTCCCATTTATGGGCATTTACAACCTCAAATCTCTACGGTTTGGAAGCTCAAATTTATAGTTGTTTGAATTTTTTACACGGTTAAAAATGGATCAGAGGTGGATCTACTGTGGCCAAATGTATCCACCTTTATGGATTCAAGGGGAAAAAATGTTGCTTCTATACTCGAATGGCAAAAATGGACTAATGATGAGCGGTGGTGAAGTGTTTGGGTTATTTTCAGAGGTCGTGCTGATGTGTTCAGGGGGTTGTAATTAAAATAGTTTGCACACACGGCCCCAGATACTAACGACCCAACAATCCAAGTCGCTTACCAAAATAAAAGATCCTCATTACCTGTTAAGCTGACTGCTAGTGTTTGTCATCGTGAGGTCTGAGTAATGTCTTTTAAAAGTACAGAAAACAATAATTGTTGGGGTAGAGAGATAAAATTTGCCTCCTTTGGTGTTCAAGACTTATGACAATGTTTTTAGTGTTCTTCAAATTAACTTTCAATAGATGCAGTCTGCTTTAACAGTATCTTTAGCCTTGTTTCCACTGATAGTCCGGTTTGGTATGGTCACGGCACATGCGTGGTGTAGACCGCTAGCATGTCATTGCGTCACTGTAGTGCTACGACTAAAAAAGACTGGAAATGGCCGTTGTATTTGGTTCTGATTGAGTCCTAAACCTTCAGTTTGGTCTGTATTCAGACCAGACAATTCTATTCTATTTCAAACTCAAAACCATGTGACTAGAGATCTCTTCAGTCATTGGCCTATAATTACAAGGGCAGGGTAAATAATGATGATAGTCTTGAACTTTGCAATCCTTATTTAAACATTATACTTCACTAACCAATTTTGAACATCTGGATCAACGTCTTGCTTGTTACTTTGGTATGTTGGAGACATGCTGCAAGACGGTTACTGAGGAGATGTTGGCTATGAAGGTACGATAAGTTTATGACATACAGATTTTCAGATTTTGAGGAAAACAATGGTAGAAGCAATGTGTACGATGTTAAACGTTTTAATGAGCCTGCATTCATCTGACCACATTTAAATAATATGATGTGTCTCATTGTTGCTCCACTACTCTGTTTATTCCTGGCTACGATGGCTGTTTTGACCAGTTGTTCCACTCCAAGCACAAGACAAACTCAGACTGAGAAAACTCAGAGGAAACGAACCAAGACCACCTCCAAAGATAGATCTAAGAGCAGTTCCTGGACCTGGACCGCTTGTCAAAGGAAAAGAACTCTGGTTCATTTTGAGCAAATTAAATGTGTCCAGTCGGAATGCCCCTTTAAAAAGTGCATTCACAATGCCCCAATGAACTTTACCTCCACTGGTTTTGCCTTGTAGATTCTAACTGCTTTAGTTCCCTCTAAAGTAACGAGGTTTCCTCCATCCAACCCTTTACCAAACCCAACCAAACCCCTTTTGGGGTCACGGGGTTATATGATCGTATCCCAACCCATGTTGGTCGAAACTGGAGTTCATCATGGATGGTATGACAGTCCGTTACAGCGTCACACAACCACACATAGAAACAATTAAGAGTTTGAGGAGACTGGACAGCCTGAAGCCTTTAAATCAGATGAGCTTTCAGACTTGACCAAATTAACCAGACGATCCACAGTAAGTGCCGTAACCCCACGTCGGAGGTCAAAGTATTGCAGAGAAGTAGCTGCTCTGCTTGTTGGTAATTCTCGTTTAGGAAAATAACCCCCAAACGAACAAACAGCTCTTTTGTGACATTTTTGGGCAGTTTATTCCGCTCCTGTCCAGGGTACTGTGAAAGTGAACCATACCAAATAAAGGTGTATCATTTCTCCACCTCCCCCTCTGGGCCTATATGAACCCGGTCTGTCAGACTTGGTGTGAAAACGCTCTTAGATTACGTTTTGAGTCTCCAATTCTTTGTCTCTACCATTTGTCCAGTTGCGAAATCCCTCAAAGAGCAGAGTTGCCAAAGAGCGGGACCCGGTTGTTCATTGATTGTGAAGGATCAAGTCACTTCATGGATGACCTTTGACCCCGGCCATGGCTCTTGGCCCAAGCTTGCAGCTGTGGGGAGAGCTGGCATTCCTTCCTTGTAGGTCAGGGCACCTTTACCCGTCACTGTAAAGAATGCATAACTATTTGTAATGACCGAACAACTGATGGCTGCAACCCAGCAGACACAGTTAAGCAGTCGATTATTATTTTTAAATATGTAGAGCTTTTGCAAATGTATCTCATTGGCTTTTGAGCCATAAAGTTTCATTGTGTTATGAGATTTTGGTGTTTTGATGGCCAGAACACAGGCATGTTATCGGTTCAAGCTGGAGCACATATGATGCTTGGCTAATCCATCATCTGATTTCTGCCGTGGAGTTTTTGTGGAGCCCTGGAAAACATGTATCTATTGGTCCTTCAAATTAATACTTTGGGGCTCAAATAAGCCTTTTTTTTAATATTCTGTGTACACAAATTAGGATTTTATGAGCATTTTTCGGGCAAAATTAGCTTTTTGTGCACACATAGTATCAGTATCATCTGTTCCTACTACTAATTTGTGGCAACCAAATACTAATTTTGACATCTTGTGCTAATTGCTTGACACAAAATACTAATTCATGGCCACTAATTATTATTTTGAGGACACTTGTTCCCTTAAAATTAGCATTTTGTGGCCACAAATTAACACAAAATGTTAATTTGTACAAAATACTAATTTTGCCCTTATAAAATGGTGATAAAATGCTATTTTTTAGCCACAAACTACTAGTATGTGGGCACGAAATATTAATTTAAGAAAACAATGTGTCTGTGCCCTCAAAATTAGCATTTTGCTTGCAAAAAATGCTAACTTGTGTCCACAAATAACAATAATCTTTACTTATTACTAATTTGTAGCAACCAAAGACTAATTTGTCATTTTTTTGCTAATTTATGCCCGTTAAATACGGATTAGTGGGCACAATTGATTAATTCAAGGAAACTTTGTGGTCAAATATTAGGACAAAATGCTACTTTGTGCCCACAAATAATTTAGTATCATCTTTACTTGTGACTAATCTGAAGCAACCATATACTAATTTTGGCATCTTTTGCTTATTTCTGCCCATTAAATACTGATTAGTGGGCACAAATGATTAATTTGAGGAAATTTTGTGGGCACATATTAGCACAAAATGCTAATTTGAGCCTGAAAAATGCTGATAAAATGCTAATTTGTAGCCACAAAATATTACTTTGTGAGCACAAATGACTAATTTAGGGAAACACTTTGTTTGTTCTCTCAGAATTAACGTTTTGTGTGCACAACAAGCTAAGTAGTGTGCAGAGAATGCTAATATGTGTCCGCAAAGTAATTTAGTATTACTAATTTGTGGCAATCAAACTAACTTTTGTATTTTTTGCTTATTTCTTCCCACTAAATCCTAAATTAAATTATCAAATGTAGAAAACAATTTCTTCCTTTAAAATTAGCATTTTGTGGCCACAAATTAGCACAAAATGCTAGCTCAAAATGTCAATGTTGATTATAATATGCTAGTTTGAGGCCACAAAATTCTAGTTTGTGGGCACAAATTATTAATTTGAGAGAATTTGTTTTTTTCCCCCTCAAAAAAAGCGTTTATGCCCCCCAAATAAGATGTGGCCACAAAATATTAAACTGTGGCCTCTAAATGCTGATCTGTCAAACAAAATTCCAATTTGTGAGCAAAAATTATATATTCAAAAAACATTTTTTTTTTTGTTCCAAGATGAGTATTGTTTTGTGGCCACAAAATGCTGATTTGTTCCCACAAAGTACTAATAAAATGTTAATTCATGCACAAAAATACTAATTCATGGCCACTAATTATGAATTTGACAGAACATTTTTTTTTGCTAACACAAAACTAGCATTTTTGACTTAGATATTTGCCATTTATATTTTGCATGCACAAATTTGTATTTTAGTATCATCAGTTACTATTACTACTTTGGGGCTACAAAATACTTCATTGAGTGAACAAGATGCTAATTCGTACTCACAAAATGTCAGTAAAATGCTAATTGGTGTACACAAAATGCTAAAATGTGGCCACAAATTAATAATTTGAGGGAAAAATATGTTTGTTCCCTCAAAAATATCATTTTGTGTGCTCAAAATGATCATCTCTGCGTACATAATGCAAATAATAATTTGTGTTTTTATGTCTCTGTAAAATTTTGCAAATGTTGAAAAAGTTTTTTGGTCAATACCGTTACGATTCTCCTTCTTTGCTCAAGTCCACCCTGTAAGTGTTTACCTTCAGACTTTGACTTGTTTTTGTGGAGTTTGACTGATTTGCTGCTTTTTTTCTGTGAATTCATATGAGTAGCGGTGAAAAGACTACAGTCGGCTCTAATCCTTTCGGGAGCGCACAGCCACAAGCGTCTGCAGGGCTGTCTGTGCCGGAGTCTGTTTTCTCAAACTCTGAGAAAGAGAGAGTCCGACCTCGTAGTTTCTCTTTGAAATGCTGTTTTGGGGATCGATTCACAGACCAATTCCGTGAACCCAGACGAGCAACACAGCTCACGCGCTCCAGGGAAGATCACCGTTTTTTTGAAAATGCTGGTATTTGCGTTTACTGCAGGCAAACAGTGAAATGTGTTGATTCGTCCAGGGCATCGGTTCTCCACAGGTTTTGCGAGAAAGATGTTTGCGCGATGTGAACTTCTTTGCCAATTTGTGCCATCAAGGGACATTCAGCCTCTGCTGGGTATCTACTCTCAACACCTCTGCCTTCGCTTTGAGCATGTCTACAACTTGACACATCTTTTCGTTTTTATGTTTAATCTGCTTTTGGATACAAAATAAAAAGCTTTGGTTTTTCAAATCCATCAGATTTCCTTTAAATTAAATAAAAGCATCTCAGCGACTAAAAATAATCAATTTATTTGATCTTTTAAAGCTTTAAACTCCTTCGTCAGTAAACACTTCAAAAAGTTTCTGTTTTGTAACGAAATTATACTTTCAGGTGGGTTTTTTTTAAGAATCATCATGGTAGTGTAAGCAAGTAAAAATTGATCACACAAAAACGTACAGAGATACTAGGATTTCAGTTCAGAAAATAAAAAAAAAAAAACTGAAGTTAAAGTCATTTCTATATTTATTGAAATTCTGAACAAAGCCATAAGTGTGCTGGCGGTAAAAAAAAAAAAATAACAGGATAACAAAAGATGTATAAATTGGATGCTTATATTGGATGAATCAATATCAAAACCTAGATCTTACAGATTTTAGCTCATTGAATGAAATCCAACGACATATTGCATCATTCATGCAAACTGCTTAAATCATTTTAGGGAAACCTAGAATTATTTTTAAAGCTAACTCTATTTAAGTTTTGGTTTTAGTCTTAATAAACATGATTGGAAGGTCAAAATTCGAGTATGACTTTGCAAAGACTGTAAAAAACAACAGAGTTGATTAATTTGAAAATGTGTCTTCTGTGCTGCTTAGAGGTATTAACATGGCAACTCACATTCAAGCCTATTTAGAATGCATCTTTTATTATTTTTCTTAAGCAAAAATACGGCACAGACTTTGTTTACGTTACTTCATAAATCAAATCAATCTTGAGTTATATAGCAGTTTTCATGCAAAAGGTAACACTAAGAACAAAACATCAATTTTCTTAAGTCAGTGAGGGTTTTAAATGGTCAGAATCTGCTGAAAATATGAAACTAAAACATGAAGAAAGGGATAGTTTTCAGTAACTTTGTGTGTATCAGGCGTTTAGAAGAAATAGTTTCCCCTAATGTTGAAAATCAGTATATTTACGTTCAGTTCTGTGATTTTGTATTCAAAGAAGACTAGGTAGTAACACAGCTAAAATAGCTAGCACAAATACATTTTCAAAAGAAAGATACAGAGATTGTGGTCCCATTTGTTCTTTGTCCAGTTTTATCCATCATTTATTGGGGGGAGGGTCGTTCACTACACCGGACAGCTACTAGCTGCGTACCATTTTTGAGGACATGGCGGCAGGGAAATTTTCACCCAAACGTTCAACAGGAAAGAAGAACTGGTGCTTTGGATCATGGAAATATATATTTCTGACTACTTCTGATTGCTTCTGAGAATTTTCTTTGATCTCTTTAGATAAATAGTAATGATTTGTTTTTGAATGGGGGGAGGGAGGATCTGGTTGACAATGTCAAACAAGGATTTCAGAGCTCCCGGAATGTCGTTCTTGTCTTTAAGTGGGGTTATAGTTTCAAAGTCAAGACGGAAGACCACTTTCTGTGCTGATTAGAGCGCGTGCTGTTTATCCCTGTGCCGTAAACACTTTCATATCCCACCGACTGACTTGATGCCTCCCTAAAAGCCCGAGATCACCGTCACTTTGATGTAACTGCCTTGAAAATGTGAGCCTCTGCAAGAGCAGAAAGCAACAAAGTTTTCCCATTTTACTATCAACCGTATAAAGACTGCTGACTCTGCACAACGTCCCAGCTTTGTTACTTCCCAACCCAGCCATAAACGTGAACACACCTGTCATAAATACTGCCTGCTATTACCCATCGCTGAATCAATTAATTAAATCTCCCTGAAACATTTATGCCACTCATTAGCACAGTGATCCCAGAGAGGGGAGATGGATCACAGGTGCTTCCTGTGAGGAGCTGCATGCGAGCTGCTCTTGATCCTCCACCTCTCTCCGGAGGGTCACAGACTGATTTGCATTCCACACTATTTGATGAGCCCACAAACTCACATTTGAAGGTGTAAACAAGCGAGCGCCTTCTGTTCCCGAATTTGAAGCGAAAGATCAAGCCTTGCACTTCTTCAAACGGCCACTGGAGGCTGGTTTTGAAAGGGAACAGTTTCCTATTGACTCCCATGTTACAAATTCCAACGTTACTCACAAAAAAGGAAGCAACACTTCTTCAACATTCATAGATTTATTTTTTTGTGCATGGTGACTATAAGACTGTTTTAATTTTATTAGAGTTGGACTTAAACATTTACACTGGAGGTAAACAAAATTTGGTAACCAATTCTGCAGGTTGTTCCACTTAAAATATGACAAAGTTTTTGTTCATCACTGGTACACTCCAAGTGTTAGAGACAGAATGGGAAAAGGTGATCCAAGAAATCCCTTTCTATGATTTTTAAAGAATGTATTTGTTTAATGGTGCAGATATTAAGAATTTAGCTCAAACAAACAAGGAAGACTTTAGTCCCTCACAGACTTGTTTAAGAAGTTCTTGTATCCTCAACTTTCTATAGTGTGTTACTGACACCTGTTTATAAAGAAACACTTGTCCACACCCTTAAACAGTCAGACTACAACCTTTCCAAGACCAAAGGGCTGTTGAAGGACACCAGACAAGATTGAAAACCTGATCAAAACTGAGATGAACCAACCTACAATAAGCAAATAGCGCAATGAGAATAAGTCAAGTGTTGGAGCAATTGAAAAAATAAAAGTTGGAGAAATACCAGATCACTGACTATCTCCATCCACCTAGAGCTCTATGAAAGATCTCCAGTTTCAATTGATCGTTAGTGTTAGGTAATCCCAGGTAATGCTATATACAGTATCTAGTTATGTTAAAAAGTAACGGTTTTAAAGTTTTAAATTTTACTTTTAGAGTGTTCAATAACTCTTTATCCTGTTTGGCCTGCGACCTAAGGTGTGTTTTGGATTTTGGTCCCCTATGTGATTGAGTTTGACAACCCTGTTCTAGCCAGTAGCTAGACCTTAATCAAACAGAACATCTGTGGAGGGAGTTGAAAGTCGGTGTTGCCCAGCAACAGCTTCAAAACATCACAGCTCTTGAGAAGATCTGCATGGAAGAATGGACCAAAATAGCCAACCTGGAGAAGACCTACAGGAAGTATTTGACCTCTGTCATTGCCAAACAGGGTTTGAAAATATTAGAGGTAAACTTTTTTTTTAACAAAATACTTATTTCATCATTATATTTCTTAAAATACCAATCCATGTGATAAACATTATAGCCCAAACTCATTTGCTATATGTGTGCAACCAATATCAGTCAACACGAGGTGTAGAATAAACAACCTAACAACATTTTTAGGGACTTAATTCTTTATCTGTTCAAGGAGAAGAAAAATAGCTGACAAGGACATGTTTAGACAGTTGCCCACGGGCAGGGCATTCCGCACTCCCTACCAAAGAGTGCTTACACTCATATATAAACTCACTGTCCATCTGCTGCTCTTAATTTGGACACGGTCACAAATGTAAGCAAATAAACGCATAAACTATTGGGCAGGGTTCCTGACTCATCTGTTACCCTTCTCAAGTATGTGCCCACCCAGACTGAGTGACATTCCATTTCCTCTGCCAGCATGCCAGGCCCCTCAGACCTGCGCGCATGTAAACACACACAGGCTAAAGCTAACAGGAAAACACATGTGAGGTTGATTGGAAAGCTGAAGTCGCTTGACAAATGGCACGGTGTTCATATTTTGCCTGTGGCGTGGCGGCAGTAATGATTCCATAATTGTCCCGAGCGCTCAACACTCACTTTCAATCAGCATCCAGGACTGCGCTGCAGCTGGCCACTCTCGCCTCTGGAACTCGCAAAGACACACACTCTTCGCACATGCTGACTTCTAGCAAAAGACACGGTTGCAACTGCTAACAGGAATCATGGGAAGAATGCAGCTCAAGTGTGTTTTCTCTGCTGTTAGTCTACACTGAGAAATGTTCCAGAGTAAGACGGACTCAACAAGGCAGCTGTGGGACATTGCCGCCATGCCTTTAGACTAGAACAGATTTGAACATGTGAAGCTGTGGTATGCTCTTGTGATGACTTTAGGTCAGGTTTATTTAAATGCCTTTTAAATAAAAGCTGAGTGACTGTGTAAACAAAAAATAAAACAATTTGGAAATTGCTAAAGCTTGTATGCTGTTTTTTCACTAATTGTCAGGCGCTGGTCCCACCAAACGGCAAGGATGGAAAGAATTCAATTCAAAATAAAACAAGTAAATCTGTAATTCAGTTCGCAATAAAATCATGGACGAACCGGTTGCTCTACAGGTTCACCAAGCAGTCTACAGGCTTACTATTTTTTTTTGCGTTTTATCTGCAGGTTTGCCAATTTCTGCCCACAGACAGTCCGTATCTAGCCATAAGGGCAGTTGTGACAAAGTCATAACCAATATACATCAATAAATGTCTTCTCAGAACTTTGGATTTGCACTGTTGCTTTGTTTTTGCATTAAATGCATAGCCCATTACACAATTTTCAATTTCAGTTTGTTGCATAGAAATCAAACTGTAAGCGCACTGCACCAGGGTTCACTTGCAACTGGAGTCTTTATTGTCAGGCAGACTAGAGTTTCATTCTTTCATATTCCCTTGGTACCCACAACTTTTATTACATGTATCCTTTCAGAAGGCTAGCTAACAACCCTACCAAAAAAAAAAAAAGCTTTTTTATATTTAAATGTCTTGGAAAAAGTTGCAGTACGTTTTTATTTCCCAACTTTATGTAGAATACTATTGCAAGTGACATTATCATGTTTGTGTCTAAGGGCTGACTTTGAGTAGAATGACACTTTTAGATCTCTGCTGCTCTCTGTGAAGATCCATGATGCATGTTTAATCACATATCTGGGTCACAGCATGAAGACCCAAAAATCTGTGCAAAAAAAAGGAAAAAAATCCCCATTTCTGTCTCACATCTGACTCAGAGGAAACTAAATATTCAACAAAGCTCTCCGCTTGCCTTGATACTTCCTAGTGTTTACAAGGGCAAAACATCTTGTCCAAATCTTGTCTTTGGATTCTGCAGATGAAATGGGGAATTTTTCCTCCTCGTGCCCCCACGCAGGCTTTAATTAGTGATGAATTAAGCCTCTGGTCTCAGCTTGCTCGAGCGCAGTCCCTCTAGAAGGTTAGCTCTGCTTGAATATTTTGCCACTGACCCCTCTGAAACGCAGCCAAGAATGTCAGATATCCTTGTTGCGTAGGCGTGCCGCGCCGAGCTCCTCCTGGGTTGGTCGGTTGCCTCCCCTGCTCTGCGTTTCATCTATTCGCAGTGCCCTCTGCAGGAGGCCTGGATTGCATGTGATGATGTAAGCGCATTTCCCCGGCGCTGTGCAACTGCCTGTGGCTTTGAAGCGATGCAGGGCAGACACTCTTTTAGCTCCTCTTTTCCTTCCACCTCCTTTTTGCTGTGAGCGCAGTTTGATCCAAACTTGACAAGGTGAAAAGATATTTTAAAAAAAGGTACGTCAGGTGTCCTTTTAAATGTAGATGTTAGACGGAAAAATACCTTATTACTAAAGTGACTGGATCTAATGAAATGTGTAACATCACTCATGTTGTGGAGAATAAGGTGGGGCACAGAAAGACCTTGAAATCGTCCTTCAGTCATGTTTTTTCAGCCAAAATCTACAAGAACATGTCACATCCTGTCTATTAAAACCCTTGATCTGTACAAGATCTTTATCAAGGCTATTGAAACGGGCCTGAAAAGAAGAAAAAAAACCCCATGAAACCCAGTAACATCTGGCTTTTGAGCCTAATGGGAAAGTGTTTAATAGGCGCTCGGTCTCAATGGCTCCACTGCAGTCTTGGGCAATAATCGGCTCCTGCACCGATTGCCATTCATGGGAACGCAACACCTGAGCGCACACGTTAATTCTTGCTGAGGCGGCTGCTCTGTCGCTTTCAAGAGGAGACGCAGCAGACTGGAGCTCAGGCAAAAGTAGAAGGGGCAAAAACAGAGTCAATATGGAGGGTTTTTTTTCTAACTTAAAAAAGGCTTACTACTTAAATCAGGTCAGAAAATGTGCTTATCATTTGGCAGAATATAGATGGTTTACTTCTCCATGTTGTGGCCTGTAAAACAACATCTTCAATTGGAAAAGAAATAAATGGTCCTGTTAGCGGTACAACCCCTCTTCTGTAAAAACGATATAAGAATGTTGAAGGAGGCCCTTAGGGTACTTCTTGTTAATCAACTAATTGCTTTGATAATTGGACATTTTCGATGCACTTCCCTTCCCCCATCACCAACCTCCTCTGTAGTTCTGATCATCCAAAACCTTCCTAAAGCCTTAGCCACATGTACCCGTTTGGGGGCTTCAGGTTTTTGGGTTGCCCGGAACCAGTTAACTGGCAGTTAATTCCTGATCGGAAGATTGCGGATTCAACTCCTGCCTTGCCTGCCCATGTGTCGAAGTGCCTTTGGGCAGTGTCCGTTGTTTTCTTCTCCCACAACTGTAACACGGATCACCCTACCCACGGAGGTATAGCCAACCCCAAGTCCTTAGGGCTCCTCCTCAAAAAACTCCCAGACACCACTACAGCTTCTAACACCCCTACAATTTGAGCAATTGGGAGGAGCCAGAGGGGTAAGGAAGGAATTCAGGTTATAATGCCAGCAGGCCACAAATTATTAATTTCTCTTCCACGATCAATATTCAAACACTTGGTGCTTCTGTGAAGTAAAAGGGTTTCTGTGTCACTACCAAATCCAAGTCCTGGATAGGTAAAAGTTCCACCTGATGTAGCTTTCAACATGTGTTCAATGGCCATGCATTTTGAACAATAGAGCCCGAAAAATGGTCTTAGTCACTTGAATAGTGATGCATAATGCAGTGGTTTTGAATGCAGACGCCCAGAATATGCATTTACGTAGATTTTTCATGGTTGTAGCCACTTGTACGTGTGTTGCTGAAGGCATTGTGAATGTAGGGCAAGTGTTAGCTTTGACTCTTCGTCCGCAGCATACCCATAGAAAAAAAATGTGCATGAACATTTTTGTTTCATGGGTTCAAAAGTCTATAGCTGCTTTTTCTTGCCACCTGAGTCCTCCATACCAACACATTCTCACTCCCAATTCATCACATACTGATATTTGGTTAAAAGGGTAGCCGAACGCTAAATCAACCTTTTTTGGCTGTTGACCTGTATAAATTGGGCTTTAAAAGTGCTGTTTGTAGCCAAATTTTTGACAAATTAAGATAAACTTGAAAATTTAGTCAGAACCCATCTGTGTGCTGCCCCCTACAGGTTGAAACAAGGTATTACAGTTGAACTTTGTGATTGGTCAAACCATGTACGTCCCACGTCACGATCTGCAGCTCCAGTAATAACAGTCCTATTTACCAGCCCCATCCCCCTGACTGGGTTTTCAAATTTCAGCTTTGGGTGGAGTCAGTCTCCAGCTTCCCTGTTTGGTTACCCTTTAACGATCCCTCCACGTCACTTTGTGATGTTTTGGGTGTCCCCAATTCAATGTTTTTGTACTGGCTGTTCCCTTTAAATCACTGGTCCTCAACCTCTGGGCTGGGAACTGGATGTTACCCCAGTACCGGTACTCTAATCCTGTACCGGTTTGTGTCTGGGCTCGGTTCGAGTCCGGTACTGCATCTGGTACAGCATCCAGTGTAGGGTTAGGGTTAGCGTTACCAGTAACTGGTTTGATACTGGTACTGGACACGTCCTGTGGACCAGTCCACGCATTCAGTACTGTGTCCTGAGGGTTGCAGACCCTTGGTTTTATGTATAGACAGACAATGTCGAGTCAAAAAATGTCGAGTTGGGGACACCCAAAACGTCAAAAAGTGACACAGAAGGGTCCTTAACCAAACATCAGTATGTGACGACTTGGGAATGAGAACATGTTGGCCATTTTTGCATCCACTTTAACTGGAAGGTTTTAGTCTACGATCCAACACCTTAAACCAAAGACAAAAAGCATTTTACATTTTTATCTGATATTTTTATTTATTTTTTTATCAATTGACTCCACAGGTTTGTTCCTGATAAATGATACCCTTTAGTGGCACACATACTTAAGAGATAGCTCATGTTTATATCAGGAGCAATATCTTCTGTTAAATGTAGAATTTGAAGGAGGTGGGTTGTGCTTGACCTGTCGACATGATTCGCTTTAGCTTAAAGGTGTCATTTATTGATAGGATTATCTTATAAGGACAACTGTATTGCTAGATGAATTGTTTTTTTTTTTTGTTTTGGTGGAAAATCTGTGGTTTGGAGTGTTGGCCACAGGAATGGAGGTGTTAGTGGATATTTTTTCACCTGTTAATGGGTGAGATTTAAGGTGTGTATTTGCTCCTCTTTTATTGTGAGTGTGTCTCCATTACCCCACCAGCACCGCCCCTTAACCTGTTCCTTCTCCTTATTTCCTCCCCTCTCTCTTCCATTACTTTCCCCTTCCTCATATCTTTCCAATTTATTTCCCAGCTTCCCCCCCACCCCATTCCCCATCTCTGCTTCTCTTCCCATTTTTCCCCTTTACTCGTGCCTCTCCTTTTCTTTTCTTTTCCAGCACCATCCCCCTTCGCCTCCTCCGCTGCTGCCTCCTCCTCCTCTCACCCCGTCTTTGGAACAGGGAGTCATGGGCTGGACGACAGCAGCAGCTGCAGAAGGAGCAGCTGCTCAATGTGTGTGTCTGTATGTGTGGTGTGTGTGTGTGTACATACATGCCACAGCTTGTCCCTTCCACCAGGCTGCTTGGGCAGGGTCGGTCCCAGTAGGGTACCACAACCCTGCCAACAACCGACCAGACGCGTGTGCTGCAATACACACACACACACACACACATCCCAAAGACACAAGCAACACATTCGCATCAATACATGACACAATTTCACACTGATTCATATTTAAATCCTCTGCTATTCAATAAGGAAAGAAGTGAATAATTCAGTTCCAGGCTTCAGTGTGATGTTTGGAAATAATTGTTCTCAACTTTCAAGACACGTCCCCTTCCCCTACGGAGTTTGTGACAGACAAAATATTGTAGGGAGATGTTCGTGTGAATGGATGAAGGATGAGGCAGGTGTTTTACATCTTAAAAAAAAAGGAGAGAATAGCCCCCTGATCGGGAATCAACCGTCCAACCTTTTCGCACGACGGGCTCCAAGGTTTAGTGCCCAGGGCGGTGTTAGGCTGGAGTCTCTCCACGTCTGCTGGTGGAGCGGGATCATCACGTTTCGCAGTCGATGGATGGTCCTCAGAGGTTTCTTCTGCAGGAGTGCAGAAACTTACCCCCCCCCCCTTACATCTCCCACACACCCGCACCATTATCAAATTATAGGCATTTCTGAAGCGTTCTCAATTTGCCATTGTCTCTGTTTGGCTACTCTAATGAGAGATGGGCCTGAGGCGATGATTTATCACAGGTAAACAAACAAAGCTATATGGGCTAATGTTTGCTTTAGATAGCTGCAGTGCTGTCAGCTTACGGAGGCCTGGTTGGGTGTGGATTTAACTGAGGGTGTGTGGGATGAAAGATGCAGGAAAACAAACCAAGAGGAAAAAGGAATGAGAGAAAATTAATAACAGTGAAACAGAGGCTGACAGAGAGTGAGCATGGAAAGAGATATCTTTCCGATCATCCAGTTAGCAGTTGGTGCTAAGGGAATACCGTCTTGCCATTGGAGCCAGTTGTGGAAAAGGGGGGAGTGGGTTCCTTCGTTGCATACGGGCATCTTTCTATGTGTCTGTGCAGGTTTTAGGGAACCTTTTACACATCAGAGTTCATTTCCTCACATAGTGTGCTTTTTTCCATCCATCCATTTTCTGAATCCCTTATGGTGTCACAGGGTTGCTGGAGCCTATCCCAACGACTGTGGAGTGAAGGCGGGGTACACCCTGGACCGGTCACAGTGTCATGCTTTACTTAGAAGTGAAAATAAATATGTAAGCTCACTGGTTTGGACCTAACAAGATAACTTTCCAAAGTACGAGGGAGCTTGCAAGTGAACCCTGGTGCGCTCCTCTGCAGTGTCAATGCAGATCAAAGAAAAGAATTAACATATTGTATTAGTTATTTAAAAACAAATAAGTTGAACATTGGTGTCAATCCAAAGTAGTCAACAAAAAGGTTAGATGATTCCCCATCCATAAATATGGTAAAGTTGGGAGGTTCTGTTGTGCAGAGGGCAAAATAAAATAAAAAAATACACCACAAATACACTAGTGAAATAAAAAGAAAAGAGGAAAGACTTCAAATAATTCCTACAAAATAAAATAAGCTAAAATAAAATATAAAATAAATAAAATAAAATAAAAACCTAATGACCACCTGACCATAAAAAAAACAGGATAAAAAAGTTGTAAAGAAAATGGCTATTATCCTATTGAAGCTCCAACCATAAGTTAAACTGAATTCAGAATACAACCATTGAGCTCAGCCTGTTGCCTCCACAAGTGGACAACAGACTGGGGCGTCATAGTGATCCAACTCTTCATTGATTTTGGTCACAAACATTTACTGTAGTAAAGAAATTGACAGAGTGAGTGTGAGTTGCTTCCTTCTAGGTCCAACCAGTGAAGTCAGTTTTGTCGCCATTTTTTTGCGATATGGATGCCGCCATGTTGGAGCCAGATGACATCAGTGAGCTGTGATTGGTCTGAGTAAGGGTATGCCCAATTTTCTTCCCTACTCACTATATAGTGCACTATGTAGTGCGTTCACCACTTCCTAGTGCTGTCCGAATCTAATATTCCAAAATCAAGTGCACTAAAAATTACCTAGAACTCCTAGCACGCATCGATGCTCACTACATTAGTGAATATAGACCACAATGCATTGCAGTTGAACTATTTTGGGGAAAAAAACATGTTCAGATGTATTTTTTTAAGTAAACCATCCACATTTTCTTCATCAGAACTCAGTGGAGTCACAAAATAGATATTGTGAAATGTCAGTATTGATTTGATTTTCACTTAATGGAATCGGTGACATCATATCCAGGGTTTAGCAAAACAAAAGTAAAGTAGTAAGCATGGTGTCTAAATTGCTTTTAAAATCCAGGGCACTGTATATATATATATATATATTTTTTTTTACAGTGCATTGTGCTGTAGACTATTCTCAAATAATCTCCTCTATACCATTTTTTTCTTTACATTACAGAATGTATTCAGCTTGCTAAGATGATTTTTGATGTAATTCTTTAATACTGGACTTAATTTTCTTTGAAACATGTATAAGCAAAAAAAGTATTTAAACAAGAAAAAAGTGTGAACGTGTTAATGTCTACCTGAAAAGATATTTAAAGTGTGTAGTGAGCAGTTTTACACCCTTAAAACATCTATAATCATTGTAAAAAACTAAAGTGGACAACTTTATGGATGTTGGGTATTGGGAAATATTTTAGAACATAACTTCTGCGCTTGACGAAGGTATAGTGTATCTGTTTTTTCGTATTTGTATTTTTTTATCTAATTTTTCTTCTGCAATAATATACAGTACAATACTATCTCCAAGAAAGTAGAGTTATAACTGTGAGGCATTTCCAAAAGCAAACCAAATAAACGTGTGAAAACTTTCTGCATTCTTTTGCCTATTTGAAACAACTCTACGAGACTTTCAGTGTGAAAGTGCCCTCAAGAACCCCTGTTAATTTCCCCCCAACTTTCTGCTTTCTCTTTCTTGTCATGCTCTAAAGCTCATGTGGGAACCTCATCATTGTGGCTCCTGGTGGTGCAGCCATGGTTTCAGAGGGTCAATTCTTCGGCCCAGAGGGGTGCGGGTCCCCTGGCCTCTGCGAGCAAGACCTACTGGACAATGTGCTGGACTGGAAGGATGAACAGCTGGAGGGTTGGAGGCCATCAGGGCCTAGCAGGGGTCACGCGGGTCACAGCCATTCAAAACCTTGGATCCTGGCTCAAAGGTATGGGGTGAAAGAGGATCATGCTTCTTCAGGAGAAAAAGGGCTCTTGTGTTTCCGTGGCTCACAAAGGGCGCAGCTATGCAGCCAGCCGAGCAGGCCCTCCCAAACCACCACCCAGTTGCTCTCTTGTCATGCACTTATTTTCCAGATCACCATTTGCAAGAACTATTAGATTGTCTCTGCAGCAAAAAGCCAATAAAATCAGATTATTTTAATAAACAGATCTGTTTGTATTTTAAGATCTGTGCCACTGCTGATACAATGCCTTGCTGCTGAGTGTCCGTCTTCCACATTTATGATTCGTAGGGAAAGAAGTCGATAACGTTCAGAACCTAGTGCAGAGCCACTAAGCCGTTCCCTGCTCTCACTGTATTGAAAAAGTGACTTATTTTTTTGATTAGTACATGTTGAAGCATGTCCTTCAGGATACTTCTCAGAACTGGGAGAAACATAAAGGTTAATCTTCAGTTTATTGCCACCAGCAGTCAGACAGATAGTATCTTTGTAAATTCTTTTTAGAGGCTATTGATCCGCCGATGCCAGAAGCCCCTAAGACATGGCATTTTGCGTTGCGTCTGGACTCTTCTTTGACTTTCTATGTTGAAAATGGACCAATCGGTCTGTTGAAAATGGGAAATACCAAATTTTCAGCACTATAGGGTGCACTTAAAAGCCTTAAGTTTCTGGAAAATACAACAGTGCACCTTCTATTCAAGAGAACCCTATATATTGAATAATTACGGTGTACTTAGTGATGTTGAAACAATTTTGAGAGGTGCATTGTTATCTGCTTTTTACAAGATACACAATGTGTTTTTTTATTACTCGTTGTACCTAAGGTTTGGTGTAATTGTGAATATGCTAATGCAGCTAACGTGTCAGTGATGGACTGTGTTTTTTTTGTCTGGCTAGCAAGATCGGGAGTGAGCATTGTGACAGTAACACCAGTTTTAGTTGGATCAGTCATTTTTTTAACATGTTGCAAACAAGGTTGTAAGCTACAGGTAGGCCTTTATACTCTAACGAGGCTAACATATAGCAGTGTCAGACTGAGTTTGGTTTTTGTTTTGCTAAAATGGTTGGGGGTGAGTGTGTTCAAAGTAACATTTGTGTCAGTCTGGCAGTGTTGAACTGTGTTTTTTTTCCTGTTACTAACATTGTTGTGAGTTAGCATAGTCACAGTAAGGCTCATTTTTGCAGTATCAGCCAGTGTTTTCACGTGTCACAAACAGGGAGAGCACTTACAGGTATTGTGAATAAGCTAACCTTGCTAACATGTAGCTGTGGCAGACTGTGGTCTTTTGCATTGCTAACAATATTCGTAATTAGCATTGTGACAGTTATGTCAGTTTTAGGTGTCCTTGTGTTTGTTTACTTGTTACAAACAAGGTTTGCAGTTACAGGTATTGTTATTACACGGATACAGCTAACACGCAGTGGTGTCAAAATATGTTTTTTCAGTTTTACTAACATGGTCGCATGTTCACAGCAATTTAAAGGTACTGTGAATGCATTAACGTATCAATGTCAGATTGTGTCTTTATTTACATGTTACTGACAAGATTGGGAGCTAGCGTAGTCACAGTAACATTTTAGCTGTTTTGAACTGTTTTTGTTAGTGTGGTCACTGCAGGACTTGTGGTATTAATCTGTTTTCTAACCCTACAAACAAGTTTGTGAGTTTGTGCTAATTCAGCTAACGTATCGTGGTGTCAAACTGTGCTTTTTTTGCTAAATGTTACTAAGAGGGTGAGTTAACATAGTCCCAATAAAATTTCTTTTAGCTGTATTAGCATTGATTTTTACATCTTGCAAACAATGTTGGGAGTTACAGGTATCATGAATGTGCTAATATGGCTAATGCATGGTGGTGTCAAACGAGTGTTTTTGTTAAGTGTTACTAACAAGGTTGGGAGTTAGCATAGTTACAGTAACGTTTGTTTTAGCGGTATCAGTTGATATTTTTATGACTTACAAAGAAGGTTGGGAGTTACAAATATTGTGAATGCGCTAAAGTGGCTAATATGTGGAGTAGTTTTTTGTTATATGTTACTAACAAGGTTGGAGTTACAGGTATTGGGAATGCGCTAATGCAGCTAATGTGCGGAGTGTTTTTTTTAAGGTTTATTAACAAGGTTGGGAGTTAGCATAGTCACAGTAACATTTGTTTCTGTCAGTAATACATCTTGCAAAAAAGGTTGGGAGTTACAGGTATTGTGACTGCGCTAATGCAGCTAAGGCACTGTGGTGGCAAATTATGCTTTTTCTTTAAGTGTTACTAACAAGGCTGAGAGCTAGCATAGTCATAGTAACGTTGATTTTAGCTGTATCAGTCTGCATTTTTACGTCTTCCAAACAAAGTTGGGAGTTCCAGGTGTTGTGGATACGCTAACACAGCTAATGCTTCTATCATGGCACAAATGTAGCATGTTACTAACCAGTTCTGGAGTTACTGTGAACACAAATATGTCAAATTGGTGGACTTGTCTTTGACTCTTTTGCCTCACTTAATGCACCTTAAAGTTCGGTGTGCCTTAAATGTGATAGAAGGTAAAAATGTAATATTCTTTGTGCACCCTATATTATATAAAGTACAGAAAGTCCCCAATGTGGTGAGCAAACCTCTAAAATTCCTCCTAATATTGGTTCTTATTAAATATCTCAGTTAGGATTTAGGTTTACTCATCATAATTCACCCTTTTGGAGAGCAAACTCAGTCAAGTCAGCGATTGGAGCGACGAGGGTCCCTGTTCTTCACAGCATCGAGCCATCGCTCTGCGTTATTGGGCCTATTAATCTCCGTATGTATTTTATTTGAGGAGGACAATGGGGTTGAGTGATCAGACTGGCGAATGCTCCTTTTCCCCATCTTCGTCTCTCTGTGTCTTCTTCAGGTCCTGCCCTGTGATGGGAAATCTATATGGTGCGGGAGGCCAATTTAAGCTGGAGCAACCATGTGGGTTTGAAAAGCTAGCAGACAGAAAAAAAGACGGGGAATAACGCCTCTGCTCTCAATGAATCTCAGCGCGAGGAGATCTGATCGGACGGTGTTTTATTATCAGGAGCTGCTCGGGATGGAGCGGAGCCGAGGAAGTTTCTGTCTATCGCTTGTGTTGTTTTCTTTAAGCCTCTCGGTTATCCACGCACTTCCACCTGCATGTCAGTAAATGTCAAAGCCTCCAAGTTGAACACAATCATTTTTTTTTTTCTTTAGGGTAAGCCGCTGAGCACAAACATTCCCAGAGTGTTTGTATTCGTTTACTGTACACACTATGACTATAATACTTATTTCACTTTTTTTTTCACCTTACGACACCTATAAGCTTCATTGTTTTTTAAAATATTGTGTATTAGACTTAGTGGGCTTCAATTAATTCACCGCCTTCAGGGCCTCTCTGGCTTTGTATGGGAGGTCAGACTAGGTCAAGCCAGATTTTTTTTCCTCCTTTCTGAGAGTAAGCACCACTGGGTTTGTGTTGGATCAGATGAGACTGGGCTAATTCTCTCCAGCAGCTGGTCCTTTTCACTCACTGTTTACCCTCTAATGCAAAAGCTGCTGCTTTGCCCCGTCTCTCTAGAAAGAAATCTCTTTACATTTCAACTGACTACATTTAGAAATCCTCTTAATTAAAAGCTGAACCAATTCTTTTTTTGTATTGATTCAAATGGGGGGGGCAGTGGGGTGTATTTGTCGGCGGTTCTCTGTGGCCGCCACCTCTGCAGTCGGGGAGTTGTTTGCTAAATGCTGTGTCATTGGAGCTTTGCTGTCTTGCCCCAAAGCAAGCGGAGTCTAAACACTGCACTTTGTGGCTGAAAGGCCATCTGTCATGGGAGGGGAAACTGGCTCCCCCCCTCCGAAAAAGCATAAACAGGGGCGGGCTGTTAAGCTCACTGTCATGGAAATGCCCCATCTGAGTGAGGCTCAGGGCCTTAATCCTGCTCCCTCCCACTCCTGCAGCTGCGTTTCGGGGGTTCTATGGGTGTCAGAGAGGGGGCTATAGGAGTAACATTCAATCAGGGATGGCTGGTCATCTTGTTTGTTTGTGTTTACAGCATGCCTGTGTAAGCCCTAAAGCCTGCTATTGCACAGAGTCTGACCAGATTTAAGGGATTTACCCTCCAAAGATAAGTAATATATCTAAATGTATGTAGGGACATTCAGCTGCTCATACTCCCTGGATTAGTTTTGGAGAAATTATTACACATAGATTAAAATTTAAAGCAACATGTTTGTGTCAAATCTATTACGGGAGTGTGTGGTTTTTTTTATCCTGTTTTTGACGACGTACAAAATTGAGTTGGAAATAAATGCATGGAAACTATTCTTTATGGGGATCTCGATCCCTTCGGAGAGGAGAATATCCTCAATATTTCATATGTGATTGAAGAGATTTACGGGAGGTAATTATTGGATCTGTATGTGCAAAACCCAGAGAGAATCAATTCTTCCAATCAATTCCACTTTTAAGAGGATAGGCCAGATTACCAGAGCCGAGGGCCAATGCGGACAGGGGGCCCCCATAAAGCTCTTAATAGGTTGCTAAAATGTGTGTTAAAACCTCCGATTGGAGGCAGTGGAGAATTCCTGTGAGATTTGGCCCTTCTGCTTCTTCTGTCTGACAGAAATTTGTGACCCCTCATTATCGTGAAATTCTTCGACTTTTATTGGCACGTTTGAAAATGTCTTTTGAAATGAGCTACAGCCCAATCCAAACGTTTTATTTTGTCATTTGATTTGTTAATTACCGTCAAAGTACATTTCAAAAATGTTACTACAAAACTTATCATGTTTAAAAAAAAAAGAAAGAAGAAGGTATTTGGTTTGGGGTGATGGGGATTTGATAAATCGGCCAGTCTCTGTGACTTGTATCAGATAAGGTTGGGGATCAGTGACAAGATAGATGGAAGAGCTAACCTAAGCTCAGCTCTTGTTTATTTAGACGTAGCTGCCAGCTGGAAAGTCAACGGTCAGAAAAGGCAACAAATACACACCAAAGAAACCCGATACAAGATCCATATTGCGGTATCTAACATCTCTGAGAGAGACTTCCAACGGGAGATCAGTTTTGTGTGTCACAGCCTTGCAAGTGCACAGAATTGCAATTGATTGCTGATCTCCAATCCGCAGCTCCACTCAGGAAGACAGGGCGAACGCTGACCCGACCACGCTTGCCTGGTCAGTGTTGCTTGCACTCATCAGTGGGAAGGTCACCCTTAACAATATTCACCTCAGGCTTTGGGTGAAGGGAAGCCAATGCAACCGATTGGTGCCTCACTATCCACAACATGCTTTGATAATGGTTGTTGTAACGGTTTCTTTTAGCATATTCACGGGTGCACTTACTTTAGACGGTCCATTTTCTTGGCGGAATCACTTCATTTTTGCTTTTGTCCCCCACACAAACCAGACTGGAACTGCTGAAAGCTGCAATTCCTCCAACGGCCACTAGGTGCTGGTTTTGAGAAGATGGAATTTCCCATTGTTCCCATCTTGAGAAGTAGCATTTTACAACACAAAATGACACACGGTCTGGTAAAAGAGCTTTTGTCTTTACTTTCAATCAATATGCTACGGGCGTATCGTTCTGAGTATCGATAGTATCAATGCCAAGGTGAAGTATCGATACTAGTTTGATGAGAGTGACACTTTCTTCGCGCAGCTTGAATTTACTAACAGAGTTCATGAATGCATAGTGTTGAAAGATTCTGCAAAAAAACAGCACAGTTTGAGTAAAAACATGACCAATCCGTGCAGGAAACTGCCCAATCTGGCAACACCAGCTGTCTGTGTAAACAGCGCACCACCATTTTCACTAGTGACTTTGAAATTGTATTACTGCTTTTATTAAAAAAGTAAAATAAAAAAAATATATATATATATACAGATATATATGTTTGCAATGCTGTTACTTTAAATGTTGCACTAGTTACTGTTTTCTTTTTATTAAAATGGCATCATAACATTATTAATATACATGTTCTATATTTCCAGTATTTTCAGACAGATTTCTGTAATTATCTAATAGAAATTTTTATTTGCCAGGAGTTATTCCTGTGTTTTATTGCTCATTTAATTAGCAAAACATATAAATTTCTGAAATTATTCTATAATACAACATTTAAGGAAAAAAGTATTGGTACCGGTTTCAGTTTCGATATCGATATTGATACTGGTGATACTAGCCCTGTACTTACTTGGTATTGGACCAATGCCATAGTTACTAGGATCACCCAACCCTACTATATGCAGATACAAGGAGGTAATCTGTTAATTTTTATTTGACTGGAGTTTCACTTTGTACGCTTTGTTTTGTTTAAATGGGTTCTAAGAAAACACTCAAGAAGGAATGTCCAAGTTAAGGCTCCATTTTTGACTTCCAGAATTCAACATCAAACCACATTGTGCTTTGGAAGCCACAACATACAGCTAAATATAATGGTTAGCTCCATGAGACAAACTATTCTGTCCAATTAAGAACTTGTAAGGCCTTCTTTCTTCCATTATTTGGCAAATTGTAAACCAACTAAAATGGTGCATACTGCCACCTCCTGTCAAATACAGGGTAAAAGTGACATCTGCACTCTGGTTCAGACCATTAAGTGTAATGTAAGTACAGGCCCTTGAGAATTTGGGAGGGGTGAACAACTGTGCTGTGTGAGGCATGGTGCTTACGGTGTGAGGACACTGAATGTTCATCTGGGTAGGACTATATTTATATTTTTGAGGCATGTAACTGGTTTGTGTTAGGCATTACTGTCCAAACTCATTAACTGACACTGCTCGGGATGCAGGGAAGAGTGAAGCATAATTATGTGTGGGGACTTTGTGTAAAACGCAAAATGAGCATCTCATTCATCTCCGACGATATATAGTGCCTGTAGGCCCTAACTGTCCTGCCACACAATTAACCGGTTCAGGATTTAGTGCTTGGCTTGAATGCTGGTGATAGCACTTCTTTTAGCAGTGATTATAGTCTCAGACATGTTAATCACTGGTCCTGATTACTCTGCCATACATTTCTTTCAGGACGTCTGTCTGGATATTGCTTTGAACAGCTGAAAACAACTTTTAAAGGATGTGTTTTTCTTTATTTCTGGAATCCTCCAATGGCCATAAAGGTTTCTGCACAAGATGTCAAATTAAAACCACCTTCCAGAAGGACCTCTTGCCATATTTTGCTTAAAAAACATGTTGAAAATGGATTTACATGTTTTTTTTTTGTCTACACACAGAGGATGTTAGTCCTCCATAGGTATAGTACATAAAATTCTCAAACATTAAATATTTTATTTTCCCCACAATGGGGACCAGTGGATTATAAGCTGCACCGTCAATGAATGGTCTATTTTTTACCGTACCAAACTACTTGAGCCAGATAAAAGAGTCGAGCTACGTGCACACTGGGAATTTGACGCCCGTTCAGCCCATGGTGTTCACACTGGACAAGCAGGGAGGGGCTTCTTCTTTTTCTAGTGTTTAGTAGCAGATGTCTGCCACCGAAGACATGTTAAGAGATTTGAGATTTGGTGTGAAATGTTACAGCTCTGTTCCGATATATGAAAGACTTGGTGTCATATAATTCTGACTGCATGGGCACAAACCACATTTACTGATTTCTCATCCATGATGGATTTTCAAACGATTGGCACTTCCACGAATTAAAAAGACACCGTTAATAGGTCACTACCAAATCCAAGTACTCAATTGGTCAAAGCTTGACCTGGTTTACCTTCCAACACATGTTCAATGTCCATGTGTTTTGTATGTAGAGCCCTGAAAACTATGCATCCATGCGAAAGATTTGAAGGCGAAAGCCTAAACGTAGCTTCAAGGATAAATCCATCAGTTGGTTAGAGTTTATTTACTCCGTTCACAGTAATACTATAACTTATTTGAAACATGCTACACATTAGTCACGTTAGAGTTTTCACAATGCTTGTAACTTCTAGCCTTCCTTGAAACATGCAAGAAAAAACCGACTAATTCAAGACCTTGTTAGCAACGGGTAAAAAGAAACAAACAAAAAAAAATACATTCCAACATCTCTACATTGTCTCTGGCATTGTTCATTTTCATTCATAGTCTATGAGTCAAACACAGCTACGTGTTAGCCACGTTAGCATATTTACAATAACACACAACTTAATTTGCAACTCATAAAAAAAGAATGCTGTTTACCTGTTACAATCTTTAAATATATCAGCAAGGTCGACCAGAATTAATCTATATGTACAGTCGTTTTAAAAAAAAATTAAGGCTTTTAAATACACCGCATTGTGTGGAAAATATTGTACTCATCTGCATCTTTTTTTAAAGTATCTTAACTGTCTTTCTGCCACTCAATACTCCATACCTCTGAGACTTCTGTAAAAAGGTTTGCATTAGCAAGTGAAAGGGTTCATACAGACAATGCTGTGCATTATGCATTCACAGCATTTGTATAAAACGCAGCTGTCTTCATTCTTGCAAGCCAGTAATCTACTGGCAGCATTTCAGTAAATTCTGAAAAAGACACACAGACTACCTTTACATTTCTTTTGTCATAAGCTAGCACACTTGAAAAACTAGCCATGTCGTCCACCCTAAGAAACATCAAATACAAGGAAGTGTCACATCTGTCAGAACTGGCTGAGCCAACTGTCTGGTAAACAGACACACAACCAAGAGAGCAGTGTTAATAAGGAGGGGGGTTGTTTTTTTCTTCTTACCCAGAGGCAACACAGGCAAGCCATAAACAGAGCATTTGATCCCTGAAACTTGTTATGTAGTTGTCACTTTATAAAAGCCGGCACTCTCTTCAGCTCCATCCCTACAAGTGTGCATAAATACTGGATTGTTAGCATATCCGCAGAGAAAATGTTAGTTAAATATGCCTTCTTCTAAGATAAGAACTTTTCCTCCATCTGGGATAAACTTAAAGGAATCCATTGGCGAATAGCGTCGACATGCCACCCTTACGGTTAGATACGGGCCGTCTGTGGGGAAAAAATGGCAAAACTTGTATGGGGCAATTATTGCAAATATTGAATATTACAGTTGTGGACCACTTGGTAAGCCTTTAGGGCAAAAATGTTAATGTACATTTTATCTACAGGTATGCTGCAAGTGACAGGTCGTAGCAAACACTTATACAACATACCAAGGTCTTTTTTTAAACCACCCAGTATCCTTCAGCCTGTGCAAGAGGTCGGTTAGCATGGACAACCAGCATGGAGTGTATAGGTTTGCCATTTTTTTGACTGCAAACAACCCAAACTTAGCCTTAAGTGTGACCAAGTTTTACTAAAGACTAGAGTGTGGCATGAGGAAACTATACCACAGCATTGCTTGTATATCATAAGAGCATGAAACTTACATCAACCTTAGGAATATTTCACAATACACTTAACGCATGCACAACGAGCATTACGAAAACTAAAAGATACACTTGCGCCTTGAAGGCGGTTACTCCTCTCTACAACTCTCCATGGCCCCAGACTAGCCTGCAATACCTGAACGGGTCAATCCCCCTAAAGGTGCTCTACCAAGTAGACAGTGCATCAACCAGTTGAAGAATGATATAATTATGGCCCTATCGAACCATGAGAGGAGATTTTTTTTAGGACACTAGCTTGGCAGATGTAGATTGCTCATCACCCCTTATCTGTGTTTTGTCCAACTTTTCCACTTATACAAAACAAAATAAATTAACATGTTTATGCTACACATGCAGACAGTAAATCCTTATGTTCTGTCTAATGGAATGGTGGGCAAGAGTTTTGCCATGCCACGAAGTAGTTGCCGAAAGCTCTGCTCGGACTCTTTGCTCTGTTGCCAATGTGTCCATTGATACTAAGACTGTTGGAGACAATAATTGCTTACGGTGTGTAGGGAGTCAAACTTACCTTTCCTTCACCAATCACTGAACCCTCGTGTTGGCCATCTCCCAGACTGCTATAGTGCCCCTTGCATTTGGGTATATCTTGTTTTTTGGAATTATACTGCTAATACGATAGATCATTCAACCATACTATCCATGAGACTTTGCTATCATTTGAAGGATTTTTACCTGAGTTGTTGCAGATGTCAAGAGGTGTCCTCTCCTAATCTCTACACCAGCGGTGTCAAACTCGTTTTGGTTCAGGGGCCACGTTCAACCCATTTGATATCAAATGGATCAGTAACATAATAACAAATTAACCTTTGGCCAACTTGTTTTCTGTAGCTTTGTTTTTGTTTTGTTTTTTTCTCAGTTGGACAAATATGCCTCAAACAACCTAGTAGATTAATCACTTATTAATATTATTATTGCTATATTTTTCACAACGACATTTTGGTAATTGTGGTGTCATACCTGATAATTTTTAGAGTGACTTAAAAGCAGTGAGGCCTAACTGGATCTTACCCGGACATGGCACGCACTTGCAAAGAAATGCTGTTTATGTCTTGATTTCTTGTTATGCCAGTATTTCTATTCCTTTGCTTCCCCTAGTGGTGGAATTGTGCATTGCGGTCATTAGTTTAAATAATCATTTTTTCAACATCCTTACTTTTTTTCTCTTCATGACTTCGGTCGGATTAAACCATCTGGCGGGCCTTATTTTTGCCATCCCTGCTCCACACAAACTAAAGAGTCTGCACAAGAGTGTATAGGTCAGGGGTGTCCAAATCCAGGCCTTGAGGGCTGGTGTCCTACCTGTTTTCCAACCAACCTGCCATTGAAGCTTCTTACAGGCTAAACACACCTGATCCAGGTAATTAGTAGCAGATGAGACAGGATTTCTGTGAAAAAAAAAGAAGTTGGCCCTCGAGCCTTGGTTTTTGACACTCCTGGTTTAGGTTCCATCATTATCCATTGGCATCACCCACATGAAACTACAATAAAGTTACCCATCAAATTTTGATAACAACTGTCAAACATCCTCCATGTCATCAATTTTTGTGACTTAGTGGACTCTAATTGAGCTGCCAGTGTACAGAGTCCCTAATCTTGCCTGTAAACATTTTGTGCCTGTCATCACGGCGTCACGCATCACAGTAAACTTAGCCGTCAGTGACAGCAGTGGCCAGGGGCTGCCGCAGCTGCTGCTGCTGCTTGAGCCGAGCAACAGCAGTGTTTACCCAAACACGGAGGGAGGCAGGTCGAGACGAAATGCACGACCCAGCAACTGCTGCTTCGTTATGTGACTTGTCCTTCTCCATGACACACGCCCCATTTTTCTGCTTTAGATGTTGCTTTGTTCGTGGTGGCCCTCTGGTGCTAAAGTTAAAGCCATGCAGCTTTTTACATTTTTATTTGTATTTTTTTGTCCCTCTAAGACAGTGATTTTCCAGGCCATTTAACTTTTGAGGGTTGCGTTTAGCTTCATCACCCTCATCAGCAACTGTTTTCAACTTTATTTGCACACTAGAGTTTGTGTACGAACTATTAAAATGTGAGATAGACTTCTCAGTGGGAAAAAATATACATAAAAATAATAATAACTGACAGCAACTTCAGCCTCATCCAACTTTTAATGGGCAAAAGGAAAAAATGGTCATTAAAACTGGTGCTTTCTATATAAACATTAATACATTATTTGAGCAACTTTAGTAGCAACAACCTTGTAGCATTAGACTGCCAGTTGCTGAATGTCATGCATTATTATTATGGTGTGTGGCAAAATGTTAAAGTGGTGCAAATCTCGTGGATCTAGCTCCAGAATTTTATTGACTTGGTGTCATATAATTCTTACACATTCTCGCTCCCATGTAGTCACATATGGACATCTGGTTAAGGACCTCTCCGCGACACTTTTTGAGGTTTTGGGTGTCCCGAAGTCATCATCTTTCGACATACTGCCTGTTCCCATTAAATCACGGGTCCCCAACCTCCAGGCTGCGAACCAAAACCGGTCCAGTACCGTGATGCGTAGCGTTCAGGTACCCAAACTAGGTACCGGTACCCTAACCCGAAACCAGACCAGATGCGGTACCAGACCTGAACCTGTACTGGGTTAAGGTTAGGGTACTGGGTTAGTAGTGGTTTAGTACTGGATACATCCCGAGGACCAGTGCACATGCAATACTGCATCTGGTACGGCATCCCAAGGGTTGCTGACCCTTGATTTTACAAACAGCCAGCATGTCAAAAAATGACGAGGAAAAAAGTGGAAGGGGCCTTAACCAACCTTCAATACATGATGACTTGGGGATAAGAATGTATTGATAATTTCGATTAGACAAAAACTGCAAATATTAATTTATCCTCCCTGACCAATTTTCAAATGGTCGGTCTTTTTGTGAATTAAAAGGGACGCCATCCATACGTCACCACAAAATACGAGTTCTTCATTGGTCAAAGTTTGACCTGGCTAAACTTGCAACATGTTCAATGGCCACGGGTTTTGTATATAAAGCCCAAAAATGGTCGCAGAAACTTGTGTACCTACAGGAGTTGGCGAGTTTTAAACATTGAACCCCAAAATGCAAAATTACACAAACTTTTGATTGGAAGTGGCCTCTTGAACACGCATTGCTAAGTCTATTGTGAATGTAGCTTTAGGTTTGTAGTGCAGGACTTCTCCCTCACACACAGACACACAAACTACTCTGCGGTTTCAATTGTTTAAGGCCAGCAATCATGTACAGCACCATTTCTGCATGCAATTTGCATTGACGCAAAACACCACAGAATGCATCATCAAATCAAAGCTGTAACTACAAGCTGCCAGTTGATTTAAATAGAGAGAAAAGCACCAAACATGTTGAGTTTTTTCTTAAATGGTGAATGCTTGGTGGTTTGAAGATGCAGGGAACAGGTCTCCAGGTCTAATGCCTCCCTGGACACCCTTCCCCACCCTCATTACCAGAGAGCTGCTTAATGACAACGTCAATATTGATCACAGCTAAGTGAAGCACTGAAGTACCGTGTGGTTACTGGACCTGGCACAGGGGAAGACATCCAATGATTTTCTTTTATTTAAACTTCCCTCATTGCTCTTTCACTCCATTTCCCATCCTGCAGCAAAGCCCAAACTCAGCAATATTCAGCTCTTACCCCCTTGTTCTTCCATCTGCTTTACGACTCCCGTTTTTCTCCAGTTGCCTCCCTCTTGTCTCACAGTGCAGCAGTTTGGTAATATTTACTGTGAGGTTGCTGGACTTTTTTTTTTCCTTTTTTGTTCTTATCTTTAGTAGTATTTAGTCAGCAGATAATTGCACTGGAACAAAGCAAAAAGAAAACATTAAAGAGAATAGGTGTCCCGTGCAAAAATAAATCAAACTGATTGTATTCAGTCGCATGTGCCCTCGTCTGCAGCGAAATTTACAAATGTACTCCCCCACAAACGGCCATACTGCACCTGTGTGTTGATCAACAAATATTGATTACCTCTCCTACTAATTGGGCTGAAGTTAATTACTAGCAATTAAAATCATGAATGATGCATTAAGGCGGATGCAATACACATTAAGGTGGGGTTCCAGCACACTCAAGTGTAAGCATACTTGCTACCCTACACAACTCATTAAAAAGCACTCTCACACATGCCGACATAATTAAACACTGAACGGCATCCGC
This sequence comes from Oryzias melastigma, assembly GCF_002922805.2. Taxonomy (NCBI): domain Eukaryota; kingdom Metazoa; phylum Chordata; class Actinopteri; order Beloniformes; family Adrianichthyidae; genus Oryzias; species Oryzias melastigma. The sequence continues at coordinate 11,699,195 of NC_050533.1, forward strand.
TGCCTCCTTCTGTCCGATCATTTGATTTATGCTACTTTCACCGTGATCTGCTTCCGCTCAGGTTTGGTGGCAGAGATAAAAAGAAAAGAGAAGATTTTCTCGATTTCTGCTAAAACCCTGATTTTACCGGGAAGCTGGCAGGTTCTTGGGATCTTCTCCTCCAAAGTCTCACCCCTGGATGGATAAGCTCTGCCGCTTCCCCAAATGCAGGTCGCATTCCTTTTGATCAGGCCACAAGTTCAGCCGAGCGTGGCGTTCACCTTTTAGCCCCTCTGTCTTTAAGCTGGTTCGTGGCTGCCTTTACTGCCGCACTGCAACAACAGGAGGAAATGAAGGAAGTTTTGTCCGCTGGCACCTTATCTGGTCAGGGGGGAAGAGCAGTGATCCCTGCAAATTAGCCCCAAACCTGACGGAGAGGTGTGTGCGTGTCAGCTTTCATCTCGGTTTTCAAAATCTGAAGGTTTGGAGAAGCTGTGATACAACATCAGGGACATTTGATGCATTCCTGAGCCGTTAATAGTCAATAGTCATGTGTGGTGTCCTGAATACACAACTTTTAGCTGCAAAGGTGGTCTGGAATACTAGTATCAATTCAAAATTTCAATGGGTCTACAACTCTGGCCAATTTAAGTACATTTTGGAGATGTAGTTCAGTTTGGGGGCTTTGTGGCCAGGTTTATAACATTTGAAAACACACGCATCAACAGCTGGGATTCATAGTGGCTCTAACCCTTTAACACCAACACCTTAATAACACACACCTTTTTGACATACTCTTTGACCATTGATCAACGTGAATCAGCTGATTCTGATGAAGAGAAAAGCGGCGTTGCATATCGGCGTTGCGCCAGTATCGCACAGCTAACGTTAAGTGTTACGAAATGGCTTTAAACCACTTTTCTCTGCAACAGTATTTACGTTAATTGCGTAAATGATTGAAGGGTACGGTAGTCGAAAGAATGTCAACACTGGAACTATAGCTCTGTTATGTTGTATACTTGTATGTCTAGTGGAAAAAAAACTATGAACAACTGGATCCTCCATGTTTGTGGTTTTCTCTACTGCTGACTCAGATGTACAATGACTTGAGTACTTTTTTTTTTTTTTTTTTGAAAGGCCAATTTATGTCCCTTTGTTGAACTGGCTTGGTCGTTATAGCCAGCGGCTCTAGTAGAATCTCTTGGGACCTTAGGCAATGATTCACGGTGGTCCCTTCCAGCCAGAGATAAGACCTAATGTTTTTCAAACTCATTAGAAATGTTAACTTGTTACCATAGAACTGATTGTCACAGAGGTGTCCAAATCCAATCCTTGAGGATCCTAGTGGTTTATCAGCAACGTTGACTACCTGGATCAGGTATGTTTGGCCAATGAAAAGCTAGTTGGAGAACATGTAGAATACTGGCCCACAAGGCCTGGAGCTTGATACCACTGGTCAAAGTCATTTGTGAAGTGCTAGGAACAGCCTACAACATGTGTCAAAGTCAAGGCCCGGGGACCGGATCCAGCACGCAGGGTAATTATACCCGGCCCTCCAGATCATATTATATTATCACTGGCCCAATAATATCTTGCTAACATATTGAAGCAACACTATGATAATAGAGGTTGAGAAATCAGTTAGAATGACTACTGGTTTTTCTTTATTAACCCTTATGCTATTCTAGGCATGTTTATATTAAAAGTGGGGTCGTCTGGACCCCACAAGATAAGATATTTTATCTTCCCTGTCTTCCATGGTAGATATAAAATCCTGTCCACCTTAATTCACCTTTCTCATGGATGAGATCACACATCACATACAACATCCCACCGTTTTGCTCGCAACCTACTGTGTGTTTTGGATTTTGGCCCCCAGTGCGATTGAGTTTGACACCCCTGGCCTACAATGTTTGATGTTGGCACAAAATTAACCAGACTTAGTTTCTATGACTTCAAATACTATAGTTTCTTGTGGCTCAGAGTTGTTTAGCTCTAAAAGTCAATCTCTTTCTGATCAGGGTGCCAAGTCCAATGCCTGCTCTTGCCTTTTAGCGAGCTGCCACTCTGTCTATGCTATGGTCAAGAAGCCAAACTCATACGTTTACACCGGGCATGCGACACACGTTCAAGAATGTATATTCAGTCATGGTGTTCATACTAGATTGTCGCTATTCGATACTAGCGCATGTCTGCCAAGTACAGTTGGAAGAGGTTTGGTGTGAAATATCGAAGTGGTACATATCTCATGAGTCTTGCTCCAGACTTTTTCTTTCACAGCTCTATTCCGATATATAGAAGACTTGGTGTCATACAACTCCGGCCGTGCACAAACCTGAATTATTAGTTTCTCCTCTGTGATCACTCTTCAAACATTTGGTATTTCCATGAATTACTTCTGTCCTTAGCAAATCTGAGTTCCTAATTAGGCTAATTTCAACTACTTTCAATCCGCACTCAATGGACGCGTAGCCAAAAGTGAAAGCAAGAGTTTTGAACGTGGTAGCCCAACACAGGCATATGCGAGGGCTTACATAGACTTTCCATTGGATCCCGTCGCTTGAACGTGCATTTCCAAGCCTGGTGTGAACATAGCATCAAAGTTCTCACGCCTTTTTAAGTTTTCAATCAATCATTGAAGAGTTCTTGCTATATTAACCTTTTGGTAACTAACACACTTCCTGCTGAAAGTCACATTAAATCCTGATTCCAACAAGGAGAAGCAGCCGTTTTTTTAAGGGAGAGAACACATGTCCGAGAGGCCTGTTTCTCCTTATCTAGCAACTTCAGCCACAGCCAAAGATAGATGTCTGCCATGCCAGCATGTTTATTTTCCTAGCCGATTAGCTTCGATTAAAAGCAGACCATGTTGTCTCTCTCCTCCTATTTGTACGTTTGAGTCTCTGCTTGTGTGTGTGTTTAAGGAGATTTCCAAGCCTCCCTGTGTGGGTGTTCGTGTGAGAGTCTCCGTTATTTCATCTCCACTAGGCTGCACATGATAATTAAGCCATGGGGGGCTGGGAGAGGGATGGTAGGTTACAGCTTTGAGTGATTCTGCAACACCACTGCCTGCCCCTACCTCTTCTTGTGTCTCACACATCCTACTTTAGCCCTCCCTTCCTGCTGCCTCCACCCCTCACCCATCCCTCTCCACCTCAGCTCAATTCCCACCTCAGGCTGTGGGAATTTTTTTTTCTTTTTGTAGTCACACTTGGCTTGCCAGGTAAACAAGCCTGAATGGGGGGAGACGCAAGTGAAGTCCATGGGAGCAAATGAAACAGAGGAGGATGTAAATAGATTTATTACGGAGTCCCCTCACCGACGGACAGTCCAAAGACCTTCCGTACACCCTCCTTTTCTCCTGAGTTAGGTGCTACCTTTGATCGCTCTGGACACCTTCCAACCAGAATAGTCTAGTTGATACAGTTCCAACAAGCAGGACATTTTTAAACAACTTACTTTTACCCGTTTTGAGGTCTAATTCCCAAATTTGACCCAAATCAGAAATGAGCTTATATTGTAATTCAACCAATAACCACTAGAGGCAGATTCCAGAAGAGTATTTTCCCATGAACTCCACTGTTAAAAACCATTGACTGTATACGAGAAGTGGACTGAGTGAGTGTGACGTTCCCCATAGAAAATACGTTACTTCCGGCTATTTCTTTCCCAAATGTGGACGATACCATGCTGAAGTCAGTAGGAATTGATTTTTCAGAAAGTGGGCTACATGAAATCTGTGGGAGCCAGCTGGCAACACATACTCTAATTGAGCTATTGGTTTGTTCAGTGTGTAACTTGAATAACTTTCACTACAGAAAGAAAATCAGGAAAAAGATTGAGTAGTTTATTTCTCAATAGTCGTTTATGGGATTTTGACTTCTTGGAGCCAGCGGGCACTTCCTGTTTGAAATATGAGGGGGGGGGGGGGGTCACTTTGTCCAGTTCTTATATACAGCCAATGCAAAAAGGTCATATTCCACATAAAAAAACATAAATTGTTTGATTCCAAAGAACTTTTCAAGTATATTGCTTCCTTTCTTCATTACAACAGTAGGCGGGGTTTCTCTTCTACACCCCTGTCAGTGTATTTATGTCTACGGTTCTGACTAGAAGGCAGAAAAAATTAAATAAAACAATGGAAAATAGTTTGACCATCATACATTGAAAAACACCCTCACAGTGTTGACAATACTTGAAAAGTAATCAACACATTTTAAAACATGTTTTAAATGTTCACTTCTTTAGATTTGTGTTGTTAGTATTCTTCTTTTCTACTAGAAACTTATGGCTATTATACCAGTTGTGTTTATAATTTTTCTTTTATCACCTTTATAGTGGAGGATTAATGCCCTAGATTAACCCAAGTGAAAACACTTTCACTTTTTGTTTGGGCGTGCTTTGGAACCAGATCAGTTCACCATGTTTCCTCTAGGGGGGTTCTTTGTAAAATTTGTTTTAATTTGTTTTTATATCTTTTATGTTTTTTATGTCTTTTATTAATTTGTTCTGTCTTTCTTGTGTACAGCACTTTGGGCTCCATTGACTGGTAGTGGAAGGTGCTTTATAAATGAATGAATAAATGAATGAAAACTAGTCAATCCCTAATAACTTGTGTTATTGTCAAATTTCAGCATAGTCACTCAGATTTCAAAACATTTTATTGTAACTACCCAAAAAATAACATTTTTATGAATCTCATTTGATTTGATGTTGAAAACAGTGTTTCTACTCCCGACTGGGTGTTGCCTTTTGTTAATCAGGTGACTTGATCAACCTTTGTTGGTTATGTTTAAGAACAACCCGACTTGTTTGTTCCACCAGTTTTGGAAAGGTTGGGGTTTTCTAGAATTATTAGACCTAATTTAGACGATTAATCAATCTTTGTAGATGTAACATTTTTAGTTCACCTGCACAGTGAAAAAAGTGAGACATTTAATCAATAAACAAAAGTTCTGAAACTTGTTACATTTAAAATGATCCGTTTTCATTAAATTCAAATTTTTAGTTGATGGTTTACTTAGCTTAAGAATGAAATTTGATAAAAACTATTATTTTAAAACGTAACGAATAACAGAATTGTTGTTAATTGAATGTTTCACTTTTTACAGTGCAGGTATTGGACCACTTTGATTGCTTGATCCACATGTTCTACAACTGTTCAGATAATTCAGAGCCACAAATGGGAAGAATTCAGATTCCTTTTTAGGATAAAGTGTGTCAAGTTTGGTCAACAAAGTTCATTTTTTGATTGGATGTAGATTGTATTTGGTAAATTATGGCTTGTTGACCTCTGGGTGTAAATTTTTTGTGATTTTTGGGGACATTTAAAAAAAAAAAAAATTTCAAGTGGATAAAATATATTTTTCAGCTATAGTATATGATGTCATACTAAAGTAAAATGAGCTTTCGCACTTTCCATATAGATATAAGTTTGAGGAGAAAAAGCCAAACAGCAAAGTGTGAATGAGGGGTCCATTAAAAAAAAAATAATAATAAAAAAATCAGATTTTAATGTTTGCAGTTCAAGATGAATAAAGTCTGAACTTTTTCTTCTCAACTCATTCCTCCCATGGGATCTATTTTATTTTTCTTTTCTACAATTCTGTCCATTCTGCTCAGTAATTCTAAGTAATGGTAATTCCAACAGACAGCTGTGTCCACATGCTCCTCTGTTGGGCTGTGAATGATCACTACCTGCAAGGCCTTCAGTTCAAGCAGACGTGCATTCCCTGCTCCTCTCCGCTCCTCCACCCCCTTGAATTATCTACAGCTAATCCAGATCAGAAAGTTAAAAAGCAGGTCAAGCGTGAAAGCCTTATGCTGAGTAATGAGAAGAAGAGCCGTGTCGCAGCATCTGAGGTTGAACTCATGTGTGTCTGCGCGAGTGCAACTCAAAGTCATCCAAGCCCCTGTTTTCAAAGCAGTCTTTCATTTTAAAGGCAGAAACAGTAGATGAAGACGAATTTTCACCAGATATGAAGACAGAAAAAAACGACAGATGTCCAAATTTATGTTCCCCATTGACAGCGTTCAGGTGTGTGCAAAAGCAGAAAATCTATTCCAATTGATCTGGACCAGGAGGCCCTCTGGCAAAGAGATTGGGTTGTACACCACTTCTGTTCCTCAAGGGAACCTTGATCACTGTTATAGGCCCCTGTGTTAATTAACATGCTCTGACATTTCAGCATTGGCCGGTCTCTCATCTTGGCACTCTGGCAAATCTTTTCCAGACTCCCAAAGAGATTGCGTCGGGTGGGATGAAAGGGAGTCTGGGTGCAGTTGTCAGGACGGAGGATAGGGCGGATGAGCAGACCGGGAACGGTTCACTGACTCTCGGGAGTGCTCCTTCCACCTGTCTGGGGCTGATCCCGGCCGATCGCGTGCACCTCTGCGGTCGCTGCTGCAGAGACTGCTGCCGATCGATAAGTCTTTGAGGCAGCGTTATCCGTTCTAATCCCAGGTTGTCATTAACACCTACACTGTCATTTGTTATGTATAGATCTATTGACCAATTGAGTGGTTGGTATACAAATGATAACAAACACATCGCAAAGCAGAAAATGAAGGCCAAGGAGAACTTTGAGAATTAATGGGGTTTGACGGTTCCTTCGTTAGAAGAGTTAGAGTAGCAGAACTTTGATTTGACTTTGATTTCTAATTATTTCTGGTTGGCGTTTTGAATACTAGATAGACTCCCATAAATATGTTCCTGAGAATTTTCAGATCCAGCCTTAAAACCATTCATTTTACTGGATGACAGCTTAAAGGCCTCCACTTTTAATTTTGTTTTAAAGTGATTTTATTCGTTTTTCTAAAACCTTTGTCAATTTAACATATTTTCCAAACAATAGGGGCACGCCACATTAAAAGTTCAACCGTCAACGAATGGTATATTTCAAAATTATGTCACAAATAGGATACAACAAACTCTTAAGAACATTTAGCGAGACAAAAAAGTCAGAAATACATGCATCAGTAAGTCAGACTTTATTAATTTCATTCAGAGAAGTTCTAGAAATTGTTTGAAACATGCTACATGTTAGCCATGTTAGAAGTATTAGCCATACTAGAAGTAGTTGCCATGTTATGGGTACCTTATTTGGATTGAGTGCAATAAAGACTGAGTCACCTAAAACAAATGTTGCAGTGACTAAGCTAACTCCCAACCTTTTTAATAAACATAAAAACATAAAAAAAGTAAACACACTCTAACTTTACTAAACATTAGATGTGTTGTCGCGTTTACAATACCTTTAACTCCCAACCTTGCTTGAAACAGACTGTCACCGCTAAAACAAGCGTTACTGGGACTATGCTAACGCCCAAACACCACTAAACGTTAGCTATGTTTGTGTTACAATACTTGTAACTTCAAACTTTATTTGGAACACCTAAAAAAAGACTGAAAACAAACTTTACTGTGACAAAGCTAACTCTCAAGCTAGTTAATAACACAAAAAAACACATTCGGACACCGCTCACGTTTTCTTTTCTCATTAATTCATGACTTTTAATCTCATACATTTCCGACTTTAAATCTCGCAAATTTACAAGTTTTAATCTTGTAAATTTACTAGTTTTTTCTCCTAAATTTACGACTTACGAGTTTTTTTTCCGTAAATTTATGAGATTAAAAGTTATAAATTTAGCCTATGACTTTTAAAGTCATAAATATACGACTTTTTTCTCATAATTTAGCAGTTACGACTTTTTTCTCGTAAATTTACGAGATTTAAAGTCGTAATTTTAAAAATACTTTTTTTCTTATAAAGTGGCCCTAATACTCCTTTGTAAACCTTAATTGGGACATGTAAAAAAAAAAGACTTGCACTGCTTGCACTGTGACAAAGCTAACTCCAACCTTGTTAGCAATACTTAAAGAAAAAAAAGATTTTTACCACCGCTTATTTTGTAACATTTTTAACAATCTTAACATTTTTGTAACTCTCAAGCTTATTTGCAACTTGTAAAAAGACTGATTGATGCCACTAAAACAAACATTACTGCTGTCAAGCTAACGCCCTACCCTGTTACACATGCAAAAACACAGTCCAGCACTGCTACATGTTGGCAGCGTCAGAGCATTAATGATGCGTACCTTTACAACAGCTAAAAAGGAGGCTGAAGCCGCTAAAACAAACGTTATTGGGACTATGCTAGACCCCAAACTTGTTAGGAACACGGGAAAAAAAACACAGTCCAAGACTGCTGCACATTAGACGCATCAGTGTGTTTACAATAAAACCCAACCTAACATTTTGACAGAGGGCTGCTTACCGCTTAAAATCACTTTGACATCAATATAATCCATATATAGGCCTAAGGTGATTTGGAATTTAAAGTGCACTACTGTTTTTTGAAAAAAAAAAAAAACCTGAAGGCTTTCGAGTGCGCTTTAAGCTAGTCTGCCTGTATTGCTTTCCATGTTTATCTTAAGGAATTTATAAAAATCTTTGAGTATGAATTGTGCTGTATTATTAGGTCTGTCTTCACTAATGTTGCCTATAAAAGTGAATTACGTTTACAGTTTTCTCTTCAACGATCACAGCTATATCCTCTGATTTGTCTGACCCCATGATTCCACTCCTCACTGGAGAGACGGCACTTCATCATGCTGAAGCTGCAGCACCATGCCGGTAGGAGCGCCAAACACATTAAAGCTTAGAGCAGTGATAGAGGAAAACACAGTTTACACTCTGTTGGGAGCTTTGGATTTGTCAGCTCTGCACCCCCCCATCACTAAACTTCCACTGAATTGCAAGACGAAGTAAAATAACACCTACTGGCCATGTTAATAAGCACCCGTGAGTTCTAATGCAATTAAACACAGCAGATGGTTCCTAAAGATTTTAGTATTTTTTTTTTTTTTTTTTACAGTTTTGGAAATTGAATTACAAAATAAGATCAATCTTCTGTTTATTGTAACCCAATAGCAGAGGTTGGAGTTGTATCAGATTTCTGCCCAGGCACGTGTCTCTAACCAAGGTCGGACAGATATCTGATAAAATAATTGTCACAGCGTGACATGGAGAGCCCATGTTTGTTGGTAAGATGTCGGCCTGTGATCCAAAACAACAACCATTCGATAAATCGACTGGAATTTCAAACTAAACAAAGAAAAGTCTTGGCAAGTGGTCTTCCATCCAAGAAACAACTAGATCCTTCCCCACTGAGCAGAACTGAAGAATGGCTTGGCTCTACGTCAGCTTAGTTTGGAGAAACCACGAGTGAATGGAGATGGTTTGTGATGTCTCAAAGCTCCAGTTTTAAAATCCCTGGATTTTACCAAAAAAATGGTGACGAGACATCAGAATATTCTGCACCCAAGAACACATCAACAACTATTCATTCGTCTATTAAAGAAAGCTAATTGGTTATTTTTACGCACACTCAGCAGTGTGTGAATTTAATGGAGTGGTATGCAGTGACTTTTATGACATTTTATTTTATTGCATTTCAATTAATTTCATCGGGCTGCATTAGGTTTATGTATCTTTCATCTCGTTAAGTCTTTGCTACATTCTCTGTTAAAGGTTTTAGACGCTCATTTGTCCTAAAGAAGAAATTGTCTTGGCAATTAAAACACATTTAAACTGTCAAGATTAACCAATTATCCAACTTTAGACTGAAATTCATAAATTGCAAGGGATCATAGGCCTAATGTACATGCAGAAGTAGATTCTCATTGATTACAAACCAACAGTTTAGTGGCTAAGAAAAAAATCCCCGGTGATAATGTAGCCTGAGACTTAACCGTTGTGCTGTCCTAGGTGTGTTGACGTAGGGAGTGCCGTCATCTGGACCACACAAGGCAGTCACAGAACTTTGTTTTCCCCAATGATTTTTGATTTTCACTGGTGTCCATGAAATCCTGACCACCATTTATATTTTTTGTGGGACGGATAACACGTCAATGTAAGGTTTGGCTCATCTGGACCCCATAAGAAAGAACAAAATAACTTAATGTGGAAATTAGGAATCATTTATTTCCACCAGATATGTATTTTTGGATCAGACCTTTAAAAAATGGCTTCAAAGGTTGTTTGAACCACACCCCTAGTGGTCACTTACCAAACTACACCTAGGTTCCATTTTCTTTTTTAACTTTCTGTTTGATCCACATGGAGCCCTAATTAGAACTTCCTGGCCACTCTATCTGCCAGGGATTGTCTCCTGTATGTAGAAGTATATCCGTGTCAGCATGGTTTGAATTTTTGTTTCTTTTCATAGTACTGTTTGCTGTTTTGATACAAAGAAAAGAACATCTGAGAATTCAGTTCTAAGACTTCTCCATCAGCTGTAAAAACAATCCCTAAAAATGTCGTGGAGCGCTGCTGGATGCATGGAATACTGAACAGGATATTGGAGATTACGCACACACTGCTATGTAGGCTCAGAAAAGAACTGCTCCTTCTTTGCTCTTCACTGCTTTTTAATTCTCAGTCATTTTGCACATAAAACCCATTTAATCAGCTTAGAGTATAAAGTAAGTCTCGAGCAAACCCAAAGCTGGGTGGTAGGAGAAACGGGGATGTTCTGCAAGTGATGAATCTCCGTTCTTTCCCTCGGTTTCGCGGTCTGGATGTTAGCCGGTTGTCCCCACATGCCCCGAGACTCTCAGGACTTCCAAGTGCGGGGAGGGAGCAGGAACACCATTTGACAGCCCTGTTTTAACATGAGCTTTATGAGTTTACACAGGTGGAGGTCCTGGACTCCGATCCAGATTTGTGCACAGGGTATTAAATATTTACAGGAGTTTAGATCCTCTGCAGTTGGAAAATGCAGCTCAGAAACACATTCTGGGGGGGAGGAAAAGATGACCGGAGTTTAAAACTGTCATTAGATCATTCCTGACATCCAGTTTGAAACGGGGAGTGGAAGTTTTGCCTGTAAATACACCATCATTTTATTGGGGTTGGTGGTAGTACTGTGAAAAGCATCGCTGCTGTGACAAGTATTCTTATGATAATGATGTGTTTCCTTTGCTTTTCATTAAGATTGTAATCTTAATGGTGGCCAGGCCTGAAGGTGTAGAAGCACTGAGTCAGGCTTCCTTCAGAGCCAAGCGCCATTCAGGGTGAACCAGAGGGAAGGAGGCCCCTCAGGTGAGGAGGGGAAGTCTGGCTTCATCAGTTCCATGTGGCTGTTATGATGGTAATTACACACATTATCAGTCATTAACACACTCTGCAACAGTGCTTCAGGCAGGACGCCGGGCTTGTTGCAGGTGGACACGCTTGATTGGCTGGCAGAGTGTGTGGCATGGGAGATTTAAATTTGCGAACACGAGGAAATTGTGTATTTCTATCTTAATTGGACCGAAAGTCAAATCAGAATTTGTTCCTATTAACTAGATAAATAGTAACTCAGTTTATGTAGCAATCATATACAAAGATGACTGGTTTGGTAAAAAAAAAAAACAAAACAAAAAAAAAAAAAAACATAGAAATAAATAATATAAAGAAATCAGATTCTTTAGGCATTTTAAGATTTTCAAAAATCTAAAATCCTCCTGATCAAACATGCATTTATTTATTTTAGTATTATTTAAAGCTGGTTGGACTTTGACCACTTGCAATATCTTTTGGGATCTGGCTTGTAGCCCAAATATAGGCCCAATCCGATTTCTTCTCTTCTCCCCTCCCCTAAATTCGAAGGGGCAGTTTAAGTGCAAGTCGTGTCCGGGAAATGTATTTTTTTAAATCCGACCCTCCAAACGGAGGGGTACAAAGTCCTCCATCGCGAGGGTAAACCGCATCACTCTGAGAAGTGCCTTTCTTCACATGGGTGCACTGTGAAGCACAGACGTTTACATTTAAGTTGTAGCAGGACCTTTTAAAAGTTATGAAACAGCTGTTATATATATATATATATATATATATATTCAAGCGTTGGAAGCTAGCGCAGTGGCGATTGGTGACGCCATTGAATGAAACTGACATCCGAAATATGAGACATCATTTTTCATAACTCTCCATTTGGAGGGATAAATGAAGGGCTAGGGAGAAGGGAAGAATTCGGATTGGGCCTTAGACATACAAACTCAGGATAAATATTTTCTTCCCATTCCCCTAGGTATTTTGAATGCTTAAGTGGGCCAGGTCCATGACCAGAGTTTGATCCGTCCAGCTCAGTAAAATGACCAAATGCGTCTGATAAAGCATCTTTCTTTGGTCCAGGAATGGATCCACCAACCTGCCCACATAAGAAAAAAAAGCTCTTGGAATTTTAAACGTTTTAGAATCAAAAGGTATCGCTGTCATTTCCCTCTCCAGCACCACCGCCACATTTACTCAATGTTAAAGCAAAGTATTAAACTTGAAAAAAGTTTTGACTCTGGTCAAATATGTGTGTTTTATTTTTGGTCTAAAATCAGACATTTTTACAAAGCTGTCAACTGGAAATTGCTCATTTTTGCCACCAGCCTCTAGTGGTCTTTTGAGGTATTGTAGCATTTGGTTCTTACTGTTTGGCTTCAAATGTGGGCACAGACACAGCATCATAGCTCACTTCTAAAATGCAATTGGGAAAACAGCATGTGATATTCTCAGATGGGAACCCATTAGAAGGAACCCTGTTGGAGGTGTCGGATTATAATGTGCAAACTTGTTTGCAACTCATTAAAAAAAGACAGACAAATACAGCTAAAACAAACATTATTGTGACTACGCTAACTACCAACTTGTTAGTAACATAAAAAAACACAGTCTGACACAGCTACATGTTAGCCACGTTAACGTATAACATTTGTAATATTTTTAGTATGCCTTATAGTGCGAAAAATGCAGTAATGTGTTGCATATCGGTGCAAAGTTGATATGAAAAAACTATTTTCTCTTAGTCAGAATCGGCTGATTTATGTTGATCATGTAAACCAGGGATGTCAAACTCATTTTGGCATTCAGGGGTCACATTCAACCCGTCTGATCTCAAGTGGGCCGGACCAGTGACAAAATAGCAGAATCACCTATTGTCAACTTGTCATCTGTAGCTTTGTTTTTGTTTTTTTCTCAGTTAGAAAAAAATCCTCAAACAACCTAGTAGCCTAATTACTCATTATTACGTAGTTTGTTTTAATTATTGATTGTTTATCTCATGTTTCGTTTCTTTTGCTCCCCTAGTGGCAGAATTGCACATTGCGGTCACTTCTTTAAAGAACCATAACTTGGCACAGAAACAGGCATAAAACTTGCTTTTTTTCTCCAGCATCCTTATCATTTTTTCCTCTTAATGACTGGACTGGATTCGAGCACCTAGTGGACCGGATACGGCCCGCGGGTCCTATGTTTGACACCCCTGCTATAAACGGTCAAAGAGTTACGGTATGTCAAAGAGCGTGTTATTTAGTTGTCAGTGGCAACATTTCCTCTGTTCAAGGGTTTAAGAAAATTTTGTTGTTTGGAAAACAAGCTGCTGTCAGATGTATTTTTTCTTGTTCTTGCAGCTCAAATTCAAAAAATAAAAATATGACTTAGTGTTACCATCAATTATCTTAGATAAACTCCTTGTTGACGGAGTTTGGATAGTGTTTATGTGATAAAGCAGTGATGCAAGCTGCTTGTGAATGAGACAACTGTAACTCAGAAATGTTTCATTAAAATGACAACAATCATAATCAAAGGAGTGATTGCAGCAACACTTTTGCTTCAGATGAATGAAGGCTGTGTATGTGTGAAAGGAGTTTACAGTCATCCATGTCTCTTTTTTTAATAGAAAAATCTCCCCCACCTGATTCGCTTCCTTCTAAAATGATCTTCCGATCAGAGTCTAACAGGTTTCAGCTCCAGAGTGTCACACAGAATCACATTTCTCATTAAACGGAGGCCCAACGAGATCGTTTCTGAAGAAACTACAGACGTTTATCGAAGTTTTTGCAAACTTTAAACAGTATGCTGATGACACCTTGCTCGTGCAGCTCAAAAGATTCAACTAAATCTTCTGAGAAGGAAATCTTGCACTCGTTTTCCCTTCTTATTCTCTTCTGGGGTAGCCATGACAGCCTGATTGCTTTTTACTTCCCTTTTTCATTATTCTCAGTCTATTTTCTCTCTGTTTCTCTTACTTTGTGTGTATCTTCTGGGCTTGCCAAAGATGCAAATGACACAAGAAAGTGATAAAAGTTGCATGTTGGCACCACCATAATTAAATATTAAAGATCCTTTTTTTCCTGGAGAAGGGATGCCTGTGGATATTGCTTTCAGATTACCGAGGAAAGACAGAAAGTAACTTACGAGGGGTTTGATTTAGACGCCAGAGCGTTCATAATGGGTTTTTACTCAGAAATTAATATTAAAGATGACTAAAAGCTGCACAAACTCTTGACCATAAACCGTCGATTTAACCATGCAATACGTGTGTTTTTTCTCCTACATTTTAACAAAATTATCACCATTATTTCCCCTCGCAGCTCAGCTGTTACATCATTATTACATACATTATTCTAATGCAAAGTGTGACCCACTTTCTTTGCTCGTATTGTTCCTCAGCTTAGTCCCACCAACCCTATTTACTATTCTGTTTCAATTCAAATTGAGGGTAAAAAAAAGAGAAAAAAAATCATTGTATGCGTGAGCTTCTTTCCCTGCTTGCCTCTTTCTTGCACACGCTCTCCGTATTTATCTGTCAGTGCGTGTTTGCGTCATCTGTGGGCTCGCTGTTGCTTCGCCGCGTCCCAGTAAGTGTGTGTCATGACTGCGTCGCAACATGGGGTATGGGCCTTTCTGCTGTGCTCATCCAAGCACAGTTTTATAAAAAAAAAAGGGTTGAAGAGGAGGAGGAGGAGGAAGACTGGGGTTGTTGCTTTTAATTGAATTGTAAATGCAAGTGGAGGGGGAACGGGGCCGCATCTAGCTGGGACAGACAACAGATGGAAGGCAGGGCCTGCCCTGCAGGGTGAGAGGGGAGATGGGTGGGTGGAGATGGATGGATGGATGGATAGGGGGGAAGGGTAAGGCAAAAAAAGAAAAAAAGGGGGGACCTGGTGCATGAAAATGACCTGGGTCTGTGGCCTCTGTGGAGTGCATGATTTCCTTTCCTGCTCTCCCTCAATCTGTCTTTCCTCACAATTGCTTCCCTCTTTCTGCCCCCTTCAGAAAGCAGGAAAAAAGAAACTAATCAATGATTTTTGAAATTTTTACTTAAGAGATCAAACACCAATCAGAGCGGATATATATATATATATTTTTGTGGCGTCCCCGTGAGCGCTTGTTGCTATTAATAATGTAAGAAACCCATTTGGAAAGTGTTTCTCTGTTATATCTAAATAAGAAATCGCACCAGTCACATGAACACTCGCCGGGTAATATATATGTAGATTTTCTCAAGAAAAAAAAAAAAAATCCACAGGAAGTCGGCCCGCTCTCCCCTCCTCTCCCCCCATTTTTTCTGTCTCCTCCTTGATTTCTTTCAAAGAGGAGAAAATTACCCCAGTCTGCCCTCCTCAGGTGAAGACAGCTCAGGGCTCTGTCACTGCACCCAGCAGACTGGGTCAGACACGTACAGAATCACTAGGTCAATACGGGCTTTACCCCTTGACTAGATTATGGGTATTTGGGTTATTTGTGCATTTAGGATAATGACTGCGCATTGGGTCATTTCATCAAACTCATATTTTAAGTAAATCATTAAACCAAAAGACTTTTTTTTTTTTTTGGTCATATTATCTGTTTGATTATTCTTCCTCCTCGTTTGAAACGGCAGTGACGGATGCTCCACATAACTGTGATGTCACCGCGCTAAATCTCCCCTTACAGCCGGCACACGCGCAGCCTCGTCTACCTGAAGCTGCACGCACACACCGCTGCTCGGTTGCCCATCATTACGCTGCCACCACTGTCTGTGAAAGAGCAAAAACAAAATTGGATTCCACTGCTGCACATGCATTCCTTCTTATGTATTTGCAGATGCCAAATAATGAACCTGGTCGAGGTGTTTATTCTATGGATGATCATTAGTGTTTGGGAGGCGGAGGGGGGAAGCTGTGTCATTGGAATGTCCTCCAGGCAAAATGAGCCTTAAGAGTTCATGCAAATCATTGTGGTATTTTTATGTGAAAAGTATATGATAGTAGAAAATCTGAATTTTGAGGAAAATGTTTCAATTTTTCCATTATGGATTTTTTTATTTAACAAAATAAAAACTTCAGAAAAATATGTGTGGAATTAAAGACACACTCTGAAGAAAATTGTATTTTGTGTGTTTTTAGTATTTTGTGGCAAATGAGAAAAGCAGAATGTTTGGGCCATTATAAATGAAATGATCAAAAAGACGTAGTTCAAAGAGTTTGTTTATAAAAAATCTGAATTCTTCCCCTCCCCCTACAGCTTCTCCCTACCCCTACATTTAGCCCTCCAAACAGAGAGTCATGGAAAAATAGTGTCTTCAAATTTGGACGTCAATCCCACTCGATGATGTCATCAATACTCGCCGGTCAGCTACGTTAGCGTGGTGCTGCTAGTGCTCAGAAATACAAAAAGAATTGTTTTATAACTTTAAAAAGTCATGCTAAAAGAAAAAGTTATTACTCACATTTCTTCCTGCCCCCCTACAGCTTTTCCCTACCGCTAAATTTAGCCCTCCAAACAGAGAGTCATGGAAAAATAGTGTCTTCAAATTTAGATGGCACTCCCACTCGATGGTGTCATCAATAGTTGCCGGTCAGCTACGTTAGCATGGTGCTGCGAGCGCTCGGAAATACATAACATTTGTTTAATAACTTTAAAAAAAGTCATGCTAAAACAAAAAAAGTGCTTCTTCGGGACACCGTGACGGTGGAATACTCTACATCCTTCCAAAATGAGGGTCGCCCCTAAAAAAACTATTTTGGACAACCCTATCACTTCAAATGCCCCTACAACTGGAAAGGTAGAAAGGTAGGGAGAAGCTGGAGGGGGAGGGTAATAATTCAAATTCTGCCTTACTTTAGTTTTAGTTTTTCTATGTTTAAAGAAGCTTGGATTGATGATTTTTTTAAGTATTATTCAAAAGCTACGTTAATAATTGAGGAAGAAAGTTTTTTACTGGAAGGGCAGCCGCCCTCCCCTATAGCCCCACCCCTGAATGGAGGATATAAGTAAGCCAAAAATTGCCTTTCTGACTAATTCTTTCTACAAATCTTTGAGAACCAGGAGCAGATGAAAAATTGTAGTTAGAAAAAGATTGGTTTGTGATGTAGAAAATACAATGCTTCCCTCTCCGCCCCTTTGCGATGCATTCACATGTAGACGATTAAATCTATGTATTTCTTCATTTTTCCCTTCATCTGGCTTAAAACTGTACACCTGGATAGCTCCAATAACGCTCGCCATTTTTATTGCACTGGCAATATAGATTGGGGGTGTGAACAGTGTAAACAGAGAGCTCTCAGCGACAGGCTGGGGAAGTGGGGGCGGTGTTGCTCTGCCGACAAATTTCTAATGAACTCCTTACGCTCTGCAGAACCTATGTCCCAGAAAACAATTGTTTTTTTTTAAATGTATCCAAAAAACAGCATAATTTCAATTAAAAGACTACTGGGAACGCCTTTAAAGTAGATCAAAAGGTGATGGGAGTGGCTCTTTAAGAGAATGCGTTCGCCAAATGTTGCTGATCATTACCAGCTAATAAATGTATGATGGGATGATGTGAAACATTTATAAAAGATTGGAATGTTGTCAGTTTGCAAAGCCGGAGCCATTCAGATTTGCAACCCCGACAGCTGAAATGAAAAATAGAAGAAAGTGGAAATATTGCACTTCCTGCAAAATGCTTGTGTGAACGCTGACAGCTGGAGCTGGGGCGCTGGAGTGCTGAAGTATGCTTGAACGCTAAAGGACATTCTGAAAGCTGAAATAAAGTGATAGAAGGCGGGAGTAACTTGCTTAACACTAAATTACATAAAGTTTAAATGATTCAAATGGATGTTAATTGATGGAATTAAAGGGAAAAAAAGAAAAGAACTGAAAAATGTTATTGGAAAAAAAATATATAATGATTGGAAGTATACAAATGCATAAATAACTGCTGAAACTGTTTATATTAAACCCAAATTGGTAGGATAAAACTTCGTGTCCTGATAACAGTTTTATCACGAGTTAATACAATAGTGGTATCACCATTTTAGGATCTCAAGCTTTGGAACTTAATTAGACATTAAATTACTATCTGACAGTTGATTAATGAAGCTTGAAATGCTGTTCTGTGTCGTCATGTCTGCATTTTACTCAGACTTCCTTTCCTCTGTGGAAAAATTAAAAACATGCCAAAAAAGTTACCCAGGAATCAGTGGAGGGTCTGGTCCATTAACATTCACAACATAGTAAAGGACAAAACTGGGATTATACAGATCCAGTCAAGGGGCAGAAACTGTTTCTAAACTTCAGTTTTCTACACAGAGAAAAATCTACTGGTGGGAAAACATGTAATAGAATTACCAGATGTTTTGAATGTAGACAGCTAATGGATTAGTCACAACTGCCCTAATGGGTGGATATGAGGGTCTGAAGGTGGCCAGCACAAAAATATCAAGGTTGTAGACAGCGTGGTGAGCGAAAAGTCACTGAGGTGATCGACGAGCTCCTTGATGGCAGAACTCCGGGATAGGACGAGGTCCACCCTGAATGTTTCAAGTCTCTGGATGCTGTTTGAGTGTCTTGGCTGACACATCTCTGCAGCATACCACGGTAGTCAGGAACCGTACCACTGGACTGGCAAACAGGATTTCCCTTTTCAAGAAAGGTGACTGGAGGGTGTGTTCCAACTACCGGGTAATTACAGCCCTCAACCTCCATGGGAAAATCAATGTGAGGGTACTGGAGAGGAAAGTCCATCTGATGGTCAAACCTCAGATCCAGGAACAACAGTTCGGTTTGTGACCTGGTTGTGGAACAGTGGACCAGTTCTACAATCTCAATAGGGTGCTGGAGGGTCATGGGAGTTCACCCATCCAGTCCATATGTGTTATGTGGATTTGTAAAAGACTGCATCATTGTATGGTTCTGTGGAGGGTGTTCTGGGCGTATAGGGTTAGGGAGCCTTACTGAGGGCTGTCCGGTCTTTGTATGATCAAAGCAGGAGCTTGCTTCGCATAATCGGCAGTAAGTCAGACCTGTTCCCGGTGCATTGGAATTACGATAAATACAGAGTTACGGTAGTCAAAAGAATATAACACTGAAGCTAAAGCTCTTGGAGATACTGCATTAACCCTTTCATACCAGGGATGTTGCTGGTGACACCTAAATAATATGCACTTTTTGAACTACCATACCTCTTTGGCATGTATGCAATTAATGTAATTCTATCAGATTTAGTCAATTGCACAAAACGAGTCATGACCTGCTGGAGTTAAGTTGATCAGGTAAATAGTCAAAGAGTTACAGTAGCTCGAAGAATGTTAGAGTGAATCTAATGTTTCAATGTTACAGGGTTAAACGTTGACTCAGCACAATATCAAAAAACTGCTGTAGAAACTGGTAACACAGAAGTGAACCAATTGGACTAAATATCTATTCAATCAAAATATTTTCATATATCTAAAAATGTAAAAATTATATGTCTCATAAATCCAAATCAAGTTGGGAAAAGAGCAGTATCTGGTGAATATAGCTTTAATGCTAGTCAGTGTGTTTGCATTTCATTCAGTTCTTTTTTTTTCATCCGTTAGCCATCCATTAACTCGTGCTTATCTTTACTTGGGTTGTGGGGGCAGCAACCTAAGCTGAGTGGCCTAGACTTCACTCTCCCCAGGCTACAATGGGAAAAAAGCACAGCATTCCCAGGCCAGTCGTGAGATAAAATCTCCCCTTCATGTTTGGGTCTGCAGCGGGGCCTCCTCCTGGTTGGGGCATATATGCAAGTTTCTTGGTCCACGAGTCATGCTGACCAGATGTTCCGTTTATGTGGAGTTAAATGTATTACACCTTAAAAAAGGGGGTTTACGGTTGTCTTTCTGCACGTCTCATGCCACTCCAATGATTATGAATCTTTCAGAGTTAAGTCATGATGCAGGCTGAGGCCTTCATGTGCTCTCATATGACAGGATGAAAAACAATCTGTGTGTTTTTTTTTTCCTCAGACGAGTCCGGAGAGGAGGAGAAGGAAGGGGGGAAAATAGCTTTCAATGATCGGGCAGCTGTTAAAGCTCGTCGACCTTGGATGTCAGCCTAAGTGTAATTATTTTTCACGCATGCCATGCTGACCATCCACACACCGCTCGGATTGTATTTATCAGACCCTCGATGAAGGTAGGATGTCGGCACACGTTCACAAAGACAAACTTTATCAAGTGTGACTTGATTCTTGTTGGACGTGAAGGAAAGAAGAAAAAAATCCCACTCAATGAGAACCTCCTGGGACGCACATTTTGGTCCAGATTTGATTTGGCTCGGAGTCAGACTGGCATTGATTAATTGGAATCTCCAGCACGGGGAATAACTCCCATAATTCCTTTCGTCACTTGACTTGCTGGCTGCCAATTTGATCGCATCCATTCTCCTCCAGACAGTGTCGCTCCGCGTCCGACTGAGCCTCAGATGTCTCATAAGCCGCCGTGATTCAACATGGAGCGTTATCAAATGTCTGTTAAAGAGATGGGGGAAACATTAAAAAAATGGAGGAGGGGGGCATGCAATTAAAATGGAAAGGAGCAGGTCATGTTGGGTGAAACCGAAAGGAAAAAAAAAAAGAAGGTCTCAGAGGACGACAGGCGGTTTGAACCCCTCCTCCCTCTGCTCTCCCCCCGTTCACTCTCCTGTCACCCTCAACAGAGGACTGACATTCATTCGAGGACACCCCTCGCTGGCGGTTAAAAGAAGTGGAATTAATGTGTGACTTGAAGAGAGAGTGAAGCAAAGGGGCAGAGGGTAGGCGGGGTGGGGCCGGTTGGTGGTAGAGAGTGACTGACACAGTTTTTGATGGAGTGCAGACGCTCTCTTTCCTCCTCTTCCTCCGTCTCCTGCCTGCTCGCCAGGGTCGTCACCCCCCACCACCACCGCCGCCACAGCACCAACCTACCTTCCTCCCAACCCCTCTGGCCTTATTGTTTTACATCTCTTCATTCAGGCTTTTATGGCTGCTTCGCCCTCGTGGAAACCCATCTCGCCGCCGGATGATGGGTTCCTCCCCCAGTTATCGCGGCTATTTATTATTAGCGTCGATCCACATCACATTCCTCTGACTTTGGGAAGATGGTTTTCACATTGGACCGCTTTAACCGTCTCGCCTATCACAAATCCAATGCGGGGCGTGCGCAAAGTGACACGGCCAGAGAGGAAACCTTCCATCCTCCTGTTACAGCAGATTTACAAGGCGCTAAAAGTTCAATTCCTCATGGTGGAAGGGTCTGACACATTGGGTGAAGTCGAAGGTGTATATGCAGTATTGGCATCATTTGGAGTTTTTGTATGACTCGTCACATCCATCCATTTGTCTTCTAAACACACTTATTAGTTTTTGAGGTCACAGGGTTGCTGGAGCCTATCCCAGCTGCTTTTGCGTGAAGTGGGGTACAACCACACACATTCACATGCATGGTGTGTTCCCAAACGCTGATTCTTGTACACGCCAAGTGCCAAAAGCTCATTTCTTGAACACGCATACTTGCATGCATATTCTTGAATGCGTCAAACACTGATTCTTGAACACCCCAAATGCTATTTCTTGAAAGCGCCAAATGCTAATTTCTTGAACGCATATTCTTAAATGCGCCAAATGTAGATTCTTAAATGTGTCAAATGCTGACTCATGAATGCTCATACTTGAACGCATATTGTTGAACACGCCAAACGTTGATTCTTGAATGCGTCGAACGCTGATTCTTGAACACGGCAAATGCTAATTCTTGAAAGTGCCAAACACAATTTTCTTGAACAGATATTCTTGAACACGCCAAACGTTGATTCTTGAATGCTCATACTTGAGCGCGTATTCTTGAACACATCAAATGCTAATTCTTGAAAGCGCCAAATGCTAATTTCTTGAACGTGTATACCTCGGCGCATATTCTTGAACGCGTCAAAAACTGATTCTTAATGCACCAAATGCTAGTTCTGGAATGAATATTTTTAAAAGCATCAAACATAGATTCTTTAATGCGTCAAATGCGGATTCTTGAATCCGCATACTTGAACGCATATTCTTGAACGAGCCAAACGCTGATTCTTGAACGAGCCAAACGCTGATTCTTGAACGCAGCAAATGCTAATTCTGGAATACCTATTTTTAAAAGCATCAAATGTAGATTCTTGAATGGGTTTAGCCTGAGGTTTGCACTGGACAGGGGGGCTTTTTCTACTGTTTACTGTTTAAAATCTACAGTTAGAAGAGGCTTGGTGCACAATCTTGAAGCAGTACAAATCTTGCTCCAGGCTTTTTTTTTTCAAAGCTCCATACTGTCACATGAAAGACTTAGTGTCTTATAAACCCAGCCAGGTCTAAACTGCAATTATTCATTTCTCCTTCTCGTGATTTCCAAACAATTTGCTCGTCTGTGAATTTTAGTGGACACCATCCATACATAACTACCAAATCAAAGTTTGATTGGTCAATGCTTGACCGGGTTTGACTTTCAATACCGTAGAAACTTGTGTAGTTACATGTGAACACTGGAGTTTTGAACGCAGAAGCCCAAAACACACATTTACACTGATGTTAAGTGGTCACTTGAATGCGCATGTCAAGGGCGGAGAGAAGGTAACCTTAGGTAAAATGTAAAGACAATTTATTGCATAGTCGGATGTTATTTTAATTTTTTGAAAACTAATTAAATTCTTTGTTTGAGATAATGATCAATGACTCAAAGTCCCACTCCAATCATCTTGTGATCTTGTACAAACATCTCCAGTGGTTTTTTAAATATGTAAATAAACTGTTTTTAGCCAAAAGAAAAAAATGTAATTTTTCAAGGACATAGTTTCTGCAGAGCGGCAGTAGTTGTTTAAAAATTCACCTCTGAGTTGTGGGTGGAGCAACCCCGCCCCCACTTCACGTCACCCATCTGCTCTTGCACTAGCTTTCAGTCCCTCACAGTCTGAAGTCAACATTACCGGTCCAACCAAAATGGCGAGCAATATTAAAGCTATCCAGCCGTACAGTTCTGAGCCAGATGCCAGGTTCTACGCATCAGAATGGAGCTTGTGGCTAAATTGAATTACCTACGTCACAAATAAGCTCTTTTTTAAATTGCATTTTTTTTGCCCCTGATTCACAACAATTTTAATAAAGAAATACTCAAAAATTCTTAGAATTTTTTTTTTTTATACATGTCCTCCATCATGAGAAAAATTCCCCAAGAATATGTTAAAAACACATTTTTTATTGGAATAGATCTTTAAAATGGACTTCTGGAAACTAGGGGAGTTGGAGGTGATCAAGCTGCTCTCAGGTTCTTGAAGTCAGGGGGAGAAACACACAAACATGTTCATCTAACTCATTTCCATTATATTCTTCCAAACAATCACTACTTTTCACATTGATATACAAAAATCAAACTCATCATAAAAAATGAGATCAGATCTTCACCTCTTTCTTTAGCTTCCCAAAAAACTATTAGGCAGAGTAAGACAGGGAAAAAGAAAAAAAAAACTGTTGGCGCTGCACCTCTGTGAGTCATGTAGTAAGGGGAACATGTTTTAGCACTTAACCTCCACAACAGGAGCAGCTGTGGGGCCCAGAGGGACTGCGCATTCAACAGAGGAAGGCTGACAGGATGCCTAATTAACTAGGCTGCTTGATGATACAAAAGCATCTTTTGAATCGGCCAATACTTTCTGGATGAGGGGCTGCTGCGCTGGAGAGGGAGGGGTCGGCAGGCCAGCAGCATTCGTGCCAAGACGCACGCTATATTTCTTTGCCGGAAAATGGAAAGTCGGAGTGGTTTATCCAAAAAAAATGAGGCATCCTTTTATAACGAAGATGAGTTTTATTTTTATTAAATATTCATATATAACACACACATATATATATATATTTTTTCTTCATGTTTATTGTCTGAAATTTTATAAAGTCTTAGCTCAAATATCACAAAAGTGTAATTTGTGTGTACAGAACACATCAACAGTAAGATAAGAAGAACTGTAAAGAGTTTTAAGGCTGCAGTATTACTTCATGTAAATAAAGATGCTGGCATACAGCCATAAGAAACCTTGTGTTTATGCGCTTTAGAGAGCAACTAAATCAACTTTTTTTGTGTTGTTCACCTCTATAAATTGGGCTTTTATTTTTGACAATTTAAGATAAACTTTAATTCCTGAAATTATAGTCTAAAACCGTCTGTGCTGCCCCCTACAGTTTGAAATGATGTAAAGCAGTTGAAATTTATGATTGGTCAACTGGTGTATTTCCCACGTCATTTCAGAAGTTTCACGTTACCATTATCTGCAGCTCCAGTATAAAGCCCCGCCCATCTTTGATTCAGTCAGTCAGTCGTTGTCATGTTAGCTTTAGGGTGGTTTGTAGGTGTTTTGCCTTCGTTTGTCAAAACTCTACTGGCTTGTACATCTTTCCAGTGGACTTGGAAATTAGAGAACGGAGGTTGAGTGTTATTTCCATTGAATCCAACAAACTCTGTCCTGGTGATGAGATTTGTAATAAACGTTTTATTCGGGATTTTTTAGCTTAATACGTTACCCTTCATTAGCTTATGATGCTAACATCATTTTGCCACTCAGACACAGGTCCTCTTTGGTCTGGACAGGGAATTTCTGTGGTAGAATTGGCATCTATATTAGTCTACATATTGAAAAGTGATTACTAACCTCACTGTCAATCACAGATCCAAACCACACCTCCCCCACTTACCCCCCCACCACCACCCTTTTTTTTTGTATTTTTCAAATCTGGACTAAGAGTGGAGTCCGCCACCAACTGTCCCGTTGAGTTACCCTTTAAATAAACGTATACCAAGGTCTGGGTGAATACTTGATTTTGATTGGCTGCGGTGTGTGGGTGCACAACATATGTCTAAGATGCATGTCTTTAAAAAAAAAATCCAATCACATAGCCCATATGTTTTATATCACTGCAACAGCTTCTTTAAAACAAATTTTTGCTTTGTCTTCTGGACAAAAACAAGCGGTAAGAGGGGAATTTCCTCTCTGAATTGAGGCTTTATTTAACCTATTGTGACAATCAGCATACATATTACTTTCTTTTGCTTGATTTTTAGCTCAAAAGATTCCCCAAAACATATTGTTAATGTTTTTATTCCTTTTTTTCGCTATAATAGAATGTTTTTTTTTACTGAAACACACTCAAAGGGATCAAGAAAGATCAGTTGAATGGGACAGAGCAATCCCAGCATGCAGTGCAGAGCCTCAACAGGAAAACTGCTTCCTGTGCAACAAGGCAGAAGGCTTTAAGGACGATGTTCTATGGACACATGTGAGCAAAATAAAAAATGAATAAGCAAATAAACAGCCCAAACAAAAGTCAGCTTATTTCTAGAAGTAAAGACAATTTTTTTTCCTGCTGAAATCAGCCTGAGCTACACGTCCTCTGGGATGTTTTTACCAGAACGTGTTTTCATTTATTTATTTGACAAGATATACTTTAGTGAGTTGAGGTTATCAGGGAATGTAGTTTAGTTTCGGTGGATTTGCTGAATGTGAGGTTGCACAGAGCAGACTTTACTTGAGTAGAAACCACAGGTAGGCCAGCACTCATTACCGATCGATCCCGCCGTCTCCCGTGTCAAGCACTCTGCGGGCCTGATTGAAGTCTTCTCACTCGTCTTCGAGAAACTGCTGCAAAAAAATAAATAAAAACCAGGTAAAATAAAATATGGGCCCCTTATTGATTTCAAAGTGTCAAAACCTAAATCTTAAGAGGAGCGGAGCGCACTCCAAAAGGCTTCAAGATGGGCTTAATGGCTGCCAAAGAAAAGCTGTTGGGAAAGTTTTTCACCCAGTTTATTCTTGCTGTAATGACTTCCCTTTGTCTCACTCGTCAGCATGGATTTTCCGAGGCAGGAGCTAGGTGAAGCATATCACCCAGCCATAACGAGGCAGAAACTGTCAGTTAGGCTACCATCCTGCCTGCTTCGTTGAGGATTAGGTCGGTTGGGGAATTTTGTGAATTAATCCCGAGCGTCAGACATCACACTGGAGCCCGGCGAAGGATTAGCATTAGCTTTTGTTTGATTCATTGTGAATTAACCGACATAATCCACCTGGTGTCAGACACAATAAAAACACACCAGCTGACACAGAAACAGGATTAGGTTTAGCTGGGGGGGAACAGCCGGCTGGACTGCCATCAGTTAGTCAACGCGGAATTTAGTTCAATCGAATTAAATCAATCCTTATTAGAAAATAATAAAATTGAAACCTTACATAACAAACTAACTTCTAAAGACGTTTTCGTGAGGCAAAGTTCTAAGTTTCCCTTTCCGATTCCGCCGTTGACTAATAGATTGGTTGCCTGGCAGTCGCTGTGTCATCATTCCACCGCTCAGGATCAGATCCTGCCGCAGACACGCTGCGAGCACCTGCTGGGTTCCCTGCCCGCCTCAGTCTCTCCACCCCTCCTCCGCCGCCTTTCGTCTGAAACTGTCACTGCCTCTTCTTTTATCTGCATCTATTCCCACCCCCACCTGCACACACACACACAAATGCACACCGCCCGTCCCTTCTGTTGTGCCACTCCTCCATCTCGCTGCCTCTGCTTCCTGCCATCTCCTCTCTCCTCCGTCACAGGTGGGACTGGAAAAAAAAGTGGGGCTTAGCACTCCCTCTGGTGCTGGTCTCCCTTCCCCACATTAATGTGGTAAATTGTTTGTGCAAGATGAGGTAAGAGCTGCAACGACTCGTGTCAGCTCAAAGTTTTTACATACAAACTTTGGTGTTTTGAACATGTTTTTTGTGATGATAGAGGACATATAAAAAGAAAATTAGAGTCCATATGACAATTGTTTGTATTAAAAAAATCCTAGTAGTGTTTTAATTATGATAAACCAAAATCCCACGACCTAAATGTCTTAAAAAGCCATTTTTTATGTTGATCTATAGCCTCTGTTTTCAAATCTCCTCTGAGGGGGCGTGGCTTTAGGAGCTGAGCAGCCCCGCCCGCCCCCGATTATGATAGCTCTGTGTCTCACTAGTGTAAATCTTCACCACTGCTGCACAAAAAAGGCAAGTAATATTGGTAATGTCCAGCCGTATTGTTCTGATCGGATGTCAGCTCGGATGAGGAAGTGAAGATCTTCATGGATAGAACTTCCTCCAAACTTCCTCCTGATTCTTTCTCCTTCTAGTTCACCAAAGACTCTTAGCAAATTATCAAATGTTTATTGACATTGCCGTGACCAATACATTCAATCTATTGGTTCTTAGAGCAGAGTCTTTGGGAAAATAATGAAAGCTAACATCAAAATGCTCTTTCATTGATTTACAATCCTTTACAACTGCGGTCAAATGAGCCGCCGTTCACATTTCCGTGGTCACATCAAGAAACTCTGTGGAGTCTGGTGGAGATTCTCCAGCGTTTTTAGTCCTGCTACCGTAAGTATTGTCTGAATTGTATGAATCACACATTTGACTGTGGAATGCTGTCCAGGCCGCTCAGCTCTTAAAAGGGAAAGGTAGAAGGGATCAAAAGCAAGTGAACAAGGATATTCTTTTGGCTTTTTTTGCCCACCCTAACCAAGTCCACATGAATACTGCAACACAAAAGTGTTGCAAGATGAGTTTACAAAAGCTGAACTTTTAAAAAGTCTAAGAAAACATGAATATATATGATTAATGTAAACATTCCTAGGATAGCACAAGGGTTAATGACATTGTGTTCAGCATCCTGATTATCTGTGGACCAGTCTCCTCCATGCCATATATGGAGTGTATATGAGAACTGGACTGGGTGAAAGTGATGTCATCTATAGAAAAATGACTCACTTCCGACTCCAACCAAAGAAAGACAATTCAGTCGGCATTTTTCCGCAACATGGACGTTGCCAGGTTGGAACATTAGAAAGCAACAATTGGTCCGTGTAAGTCTGAGACATCGTGTCTATGGCAACCACTTTCACCAATCAGGAGTGAGCTTGTTGGAGGTCCTACATCTTGGTAGAATCTGTCAAATGTTATGAATATTTAACATAAAACCACATACTTTTGTTGAGGTATCTGATTGGCCAGTTTATAACTTCTTACTATACATAGAAACATGTATATATCTTTCTTTGTTAAAAGTACAGTATTATTCATTCAGTTACTATTTATTCAAGTTCTAAGTCACAAACTTAAAACTACATAGGTATATATTTTTTACTTGTATACCAACATTATGTTTTTGAGGAATTGTGGAAAATCTCAGTGTGTTTGCTGGAACATGTGTGGAATAAAAGCCTTCTATTTCCATCCTAACCCAGTCCACTCTCTCCTTACCTATATGTCAAGCTCACATTGCCAGGAAAAGATTGATACTTATTGCTTGTTCAACCATCATCATGTTTAGACAACCCCAATATATTAAAGCAGGATCCAATGCTGTGTGCGTGGAATACGGTCATACATGGTATAGACAGAAAGTGAGAGCATCAGTCAAAACGGGGAAGTGAAGGATGAGCGCCTGTCATCTTGTGTCTGGTATTGAGAAACTGCCACAGGTTTCTATATTGATTATATTTGCTTACTTCTTGCTTGTTTATGTACAAAAGTCGAGCAAAGAAGAGAGTCTGACCTTATCCTCTAGTTCATTCAATTAATAGTCCTGTAAGCTGAAAAGAAGCTCAAATTTTAGGATGCATTTGCATTTTGTTTACACCAATCATGGTTTTCCTTGGACAATTCATTTATACCCCAAACCCAAATCAGGGATACAGTCCTACATTCTGTCTTTACTCCATAACATTGGCGATACCAATCAGTATTGGATCGATACCCATACCATAAACTGCATCTGCATTAATATTTTTCCAACTTCTCTTTCCATTCTTCTACCCTTCTTTCCCCATTTCTACTATTTCACTCTCCGTTTCTCTTCTGTCTCATCCAAAATGTATTTAATGCAAATATCATCAAAACAAAGTTTTACCTCAAATACAGAAGCAGTTTATACAAGTATACTCCTCGTGTATCTGAAACTACACACCCCTTTTGTAACATTAAAATCTGTCCGATTTAAGAGGCCATCTGCTCTCATCTGTTTGCTCAGTTTCTAGATCAGACAATTTGAGTAAACAAACAATAATAATGATTAAGTAAAAGAACAAATGGCTTGTCGTTTTATCTTATTAACAGATATGCATGTGTTGTGACTGCTCAACCTTTCCGGGAGTTTGGTTATTTCAAGAGTGCAATGTGAAAGAAGACTAAGCTAAATGAAGGGCTAGATGCTTTCAACACCTTTAACCAATTACAGTGTAAACGTTATATTCAGAAACATAAGTGTGTTTTTTTTTATTTATATACCTTGCACTGTCTGGAGGTAGCCAAGTCTTTCTGCTGTCTCAAATGAAAAGATGTCCTTCACAGTTCCAGACTACTTTCAGCTTTATGACTGATATGAGATGAAAGGAAAACAAAATGTTTGAAAATCTCTGTTCAAAGACCAATGGATCAAAAGGATGTACTCATAAAAGGAGTCTAGCAATTAAAAGAAGACATTTTTCTATGCAGATCTTAAAACTTTGAAAGAGGTGGACTCACTGACTGGCCATCTCTGCATTTCAGGAGGGTTTGATAATGTCAACTGTCACATCGTTTCTGACCTGTCCTGTGGGTCCTGTGGAAGCAAAGGGAGCCCGGTTGCCAGAGGCTTTCAAGGCTGGTGAAACTAAACGTCTCTGTGGATTTTTTCATTTTTTTTCTTCCTCGTAAGTAAAACAGCTAACATTCAACACCTCCCCATCACATTTTGCGCAGACAACCTCCCATTACCATACGATTCAAATCTAACACCGTCTTTCATTCATCGTGAAAGGGCACCCAGGAACGTATAATTATTTTCTCTCCCCTCCCACCCCCACCCCAAGATCAAAGCCAAAAACAGGAGTGATTACAAGGACTCAGGCTGTCTTTGAAGACACTCTTCGATTCCTTTCTTTTCTTTTGGTTACTGTATAAACAGAGATGAGAGGCACCATCGCTTAGCTTCTCCTCAGCAGGTACACACTTGCAGAGGAGAAGCGTTGGGGGGGCAGGAGTGTTTCAGCCTGAACCAGCATCTTTCTCTCGGTCCAGAACTCTTTCTTCGAATCTGCTTCCACCTCAGAGATCCTTACGAAGGAGATGTTAGCTGCTGCTTTGTAAAAGGGTGGTAAAGTTTTAAGTTAAGAACACACCAGGCCTGTGACGTGCACTCAAGAATGCACTTCCAGGTGGATTCATGAGCCCATTGGAGAGGCTTTTTCTTCATTTTTTTTTCAACTGTTTACTAGCACAAGTCC
The DNA here is from genome assembly GCF_002922805.2 of Oryzias melastigma. Taxonomy (NCBI): domain Eukaryota; kingdom Metazoa; phylum Chordata; class Actinopteri; order Beloniformes; family Adrianichthyidae; genus Oryzias; species Oryzias melastigma. The sequence continues at coordinate 11,729,532 of NC_050533.1, forward strand.
GCTACCCACAGTTGAAAGAAGCTTGCCACTAATCCTTCGTTTCCACTGGGCAGAACAGACCTGAGCAGTCCCTTCTTGGTTTGTTCAGAATGGTCCGGGCAATTCAAGAGAACGTTAGACCATCAAAGCACATGTGGGATGTAGACCAATGACATAGCTGCGTGTCAAAATAGTGCAACAAGAGCAAAAGAGAAGCTGCATCAGCTGACTCAGAAACTGACGGAAAATTAAAAAGATAACCGAGGAATAAAATTATAATCTGGAGCAGGTGTTTATTATGGATGCTACTGTCTATAGCAGGGGGGGTCAAACTCAATCGCACATGGGGCCAAAATTCAAAACACACCTTAAGTCGCGGGCCGAACAGGATAAACTTTTTTTTAACATAACTATAAACTAAATATATAGCCTTACCTGCAATAATGCTAGTGTGAATGCTGTAAGCTAAATTTGTCCGCTGAAGATGCTAGAGCTGATAGCTGAAGATTGATAGCTAAAAATGCTGAAGCTAACAGCTGAAAACGATGAAGCTGATAGCCAGCTAAAATATTAGCTAAATGAAAAATTGGTCTGAAAAAATACAATAAAACTTAGGTTACCCAAAACAGCTAACATAGCTAGAAAAAAAATGCTAAACTTCAAAATAGACTAAAAAACTGAAAATAGCCTAAATTAACCAAAACAGCTAGCAATTAGCTGAAATTTTAGCTAAACTCCAAAATAACCTTAAAAAAAATCAGATTTTATTTAATTAACGAATTTGCAACTCTGTATCCAGGGACTACTGAAGACTCTTTACCTGGGACGGGATTTACTCTTTCCATGCAAAAAAGCAGTTACAAAAAAAAAAAGAAAAAAAAATTGTACATGGTGGACCCCCTGAAAGGATGACTGGGTGAAGACCATAAGGACCATTTCCTAAATGGAAAAATTGACTTTTTTAACTAAAATTAAAGTTGTACGTTTTCATAAAAAAAATTGGAGTTTGAACGCAGATGCTGAAAACAGACTTTTACATAGACTTTTCATTGGAAGTGGCCGCTTGAACACATGTTCCTGAATGTAGCTTAAGAGAGACAGATAGAAAACAGTTTTTGTTTTTTTTTTTTGTTTTCCTCGTGGGATTTATCAGGACCATGCTGTGGGTTTCTTTTTTTAATTTGGCAGTCCAAACAGACTTGTTTGTCCAGAGCTTTGTCTCTTTTCAGCGGTATATTTACACTAAATGGCTGACTGAGTTACAGTTAGAGGCAGCGAATCAATTCCTCTCCCTTTCATACACTCTGGTACTTTTAGGTGAAAAATAAACAGTTTTCCATGTTAGGATCATTCGAACAGAGCAGAGCAAAGATTTTTCTATAGGCTTCAGGCAGGAAGAGCAATAAATGCTATAAAGTTTAACATCTTATTTTTTATTGGAAGTTAATTAGGGTATAGTTACAATCACCCCTAATCCACATCAATGTGTTTTAGGATGCTTTCCTACTTGGCTGTTTTGGTTTCCTTACAAGGTTTTTTGTTTGTGTAGCTATAAAAGCTAATTCAAATTTGGAATAAAACTGTATTTACACAATACAGTGAACTATAGGTCTTTTTCATACTTGGATTTTGTGTCTCAGGGTATTACGTACAAAATCTCATGATTTTACATCTTTGATTTGGAAGAAAAAACGTGTTAAATGGTCCAGTTTTTTTACAACACGTTTCTGCACGTTTTTTTCCCTCTAATAATGCCATAGGTAAGAGGTCTGTTTCACAAAAAAAGGGAAAAGTTAACCATAAGAATAAAAATGTAGATTTTTAAAGGGTTTTCAGTTGTCCATACACTGGTCCTGTGCCACATGGATGTTTATCTTTCTGCCACTGTAACCTAGATGAGCGGACGAGGATGGATAGATGGATACTTGAGACAATAGCACGATCAAACTGCGCAACATGAAGAAAAATAAATATGCAATCAAACGGATCAATTTAATAGTTACTTGGAAAAATGTATAACCCAGTATTGAGGCTTAATGATTTGAGTGTATATATACACATACTGATTACTCCACTAGACTATAAGACTTTTGACAGTTTTTACTTTAAAAAAGACACTCGAAGGCCATGACTACTGGTTTTAGGGTTACCGTTTACATTTTTTACTTAATTTGTGTCAAAAATGTCATTATAAAGTCTGATGTAGTAATTTCATTAATACTGAGTGTTCAACGCTGAAAAATATAATCTTGGTGTAACGAAATTGCTGTTCGCAATAATGTTTGATTGTTGAAAAAAAACAAAAAACAATGCAGTCTCACTCCTAACTCATCATATTTGAACTTATGGTTTGGGCTCCCTTCACATCACTTTGACATTTTGGTGTCCTCAACTCATCATTTTTTGACGTGCTGGTTGTTCCCATTAAATCCCCTTGGGATTCAAGATTACTTTATTAATCCCACAGGGGGGATGCGGACCAGGACACAGACCGATACCCTAACTGCTACCCTAACCCAGTATCGGTACCCTTGCCCTAACCCGGTGCCGGTTTTGCGTCCGTTACCGCCTCCTGAAGGTTGGAGACGAGAAAAAAAACGACGAGTTGAGGACACCTAAAACGTCTAAAAGTGATGGGAACCATACCTCTATATATGAAGAGTTGGGAGTGAGAATGTGTAGAAAAATCATGGTGGTCTTATTGCAACATTGGTGCGTGTTTCTGCTTGCTCCTCAGTTGAGGCACTTGTGGCCTGCTGCTCTTAAAGCAGTGCTAAAGCCATCCATAAGTATTTCACGTAGATCTACTCCTGTCACCCCAGCTCCTCTCAGACCACTTTACTGCTGCAGGAGTAATGGGTCACATCAGCTGAGCATACAAAGGCCTGTCACAAGAGGAACAAGACGCTAACCATTAGCGAATTTTGCATCAGCCTGAGCACAAGGGTCAGAGCGGTCAGACAGACCACCCAACAGCTTGGTCATCAAGGACAAAGACAGGGAGAAATAGGGACCAAGACAAGAAAAAAAGGAGGGAGGGAGAATTGGAGCTCAGCTATCTCCTTTCAGACTGTCCGGCTGAAATGTGCTGAGATGACACCAGCTTTTACATGTGGTGCATTTGCTCAGACGTGAAGGAGCGTGTACTGTCAGCACAGTTACGGGGCTGGATGCATGACTTCATGCACCTGAATTCGTAAGGTGAAAACTCTCACGTGAGTCCATGAGTGCATGTCCGCATCAAGCAAAACCGGTCTTCAAAAAAGGACTCGGTTGATTGTTTTTACTGCTGAGTGGTGACAGCATTCAGTCGGCTGCTCCAGCAGTGAACTATAACACCCACCACAGACATACTTTCAGCTTCATTTTTTTCTCAACAACCCCTGCTTGGGTTATTTAGGTCGTCGTGACATGACAGAGTAATTGGTTTGCACGGATCACTCCCTATATTTGACAGCCTGCCCCATTTACTGTCTGAGCACTCAAGTCAAGCTGCTTATAAATCTTTCACTGACTTGATTAATTGTCTCCAAAGTGCTTCTATGCCAGATAAATAAATAATGAGCAAAGTGATGATTTCTGCTGTTGTCCAGTTGGGGAGTTGACCCCCCAGAAGGTCAGATTTGAAAAAAAGTGCTGGTTAGAAAGAAAGAAAAGTGATTTAACATATTTTCCGCACTATAGGGTGCACTGGATTATGATAAATGGCCTAATTCCCAAATTATTTTTAATATAAGGTGTACCAAACTATAAACGAGGCGAGAAAAATCTGACAGTCTGTCAAACTTTAAATGCATTCGCAGTTGCCATCTACCAACTCTAAAACTTGTTTGCATGCTTAACGTTAGTGGCATTAGAAGCATTAGCCTAATTAGCTTGCTTACAACACGTAAATAAAACAGACTGATACTGCTTAATCAAACGTTACTGTGACTATGCTAACTTGCTGAGACAAATGTTACTATGACAATGCCAATTTTCTGAAACAAACATTACTGTAACTAAGCTAACTCGCTTGAATAAACATTACTGTCTATGCTAACTTGCTGAAACAAATGTTACTGATTCTATGCTAACTCGCTGTGACAAACGTTGATGTGACTATAGCAACTCGCTGAAACAAACGTTACCGTGACCATGTCAACTCACTGAGACAAAAATTACTGTGAATTTGCCAATTTGCTGAAACAAACATTTCTGTGACTATGCTAACTCGATGAAACAAATGTTACTGTGACGATGCTAACTCATTGAAACAAATGTTACCGTGACCATGCTAACTCGCTAAAACAAACATTAATATGACTATGCTAACTCACTGAAGCAAATGTTGCTGTGACTATCCTACCTCACAGGGATTGTTAGTAACAAGTTAAAAAATAATCTGACATTGCTGTTAGCTGAGTTATTTTCACACCAACACCCAAGCAAACATTTTGACTGAGCACTTTACCTCTCCACATCACAATGTTATCAGTAAGGACAACCAGAATTAATTAATGCGCAAGACACTGTGGAATATAAGGCACACTGTCAGTTTTTTGAAAAAAATTAAGGCTTTTAAGTATGCCTTATTGCGTGGAAAATACCATACTTTCACATAGCATCAAATATATATTTGCATTATGCAAAATATTTAAAAACACTTTCTTTTGCCAATGAACTCTTTTAGTTTGCTTGTTAGTGACATCACAGAACCATAGCATAGATAATTATTAAACGTCTTTTTCAGGAGGAGATCTGTTTCAAACTTTAAAAAAGATCCATTATGGCTTCCATAATAATTATTATTATTCTTTAACAAATTATAATTCTGAGTTTCTTGATAACATCAAAATAAATGTTCTATTGTATTTTTTATTTTTTTATTTTTTTTATTTTTTTTTTATACCTGAACCTTTTGAATTATTTGTTAGTCATTTAAGTATTCATACAGAGTAGCAGTGGATGCAGTTTATTTTTTGTGGACTTCTCATAAAAGGGCACAAAGTTATATTTTATTCAATAATTTGCTGTTGGTTAATTGTTTATGTGTAATTATAGTTTCTATGTTCACTAAAGTGGGAATGAAGCTTAATGCAGACAAATGTATGTTGACGCCCCGCCCCCCACGCACACACAGACTGATGTGCCCCACTTGTGTTTGTAGTACACAGATGGCGTGGGCGATACCTCTCTAAATGAAGTCATTTGAAAGACAACTATCACTGAGAAGTCAACCAATCACAAAAGCTCCTGTTATGACATCATCCACAACAGCTTGAAACAGACAGGAAGGAAAAGCAAGGATGAAAAGATCATGTAAAATGACGTTTTGACTGTTTTCAACTGATACCAAAAAATCAATGGTGGTGTAAGATTACGAAATATAAACCATATATCACAAGTTTTAAATTTCTGTTTTTGCTACTCCAGTAAGTTTCTACTGGTTTATGTTACTGAAAAAATAAGCTGCTTCAACAAGTTTCGCATCATTGTGGACTTTCCTCTGACATTACCCTTCATTAAGTGTAAAAATGATCTTACAAACTCCTTCAACTAGTATGTTTAATAGTGTTAGTGAATTTCCAAATTACTTAACATGCCCCCACCCCTCCCTCTGCTATTGCTGACCTGAGTATGGAGAATTTTTCCACAAACACCCCCATCTGAAACAGCAACAGAGGAGTAATACTCTAATGAGCTACTGCTGTGAAATAGGTTTGATTTTCCAGTTGAATTTCAGAATATTGAACTAAGCAGATAACAGACTAATTTTGTCAATGTCCTTTTTATTATTAAAAAAATGTCTTATTTGGAGGGATGTTTTTTTTCTTTTCACTGTTTTGGCAAAAATCCAATGTGTGTTAATTAATGAGGGTTTCTGACTTTCATTTACTTTCAAAGAAAAGTTATGGACATGCCACTCTGGACATGCTCAACTGGATCCAGGGAGCACCTGGAGGTAATTGCAACCACATGAGGATTAGGAACTTTTCAGTCCCATGTGCAAGTCCCAAGTCTGGGTATATGTGGAGAGAGGGCAAGGATTGGCTGTGGCAAACCTTGGAAGGGAGTGACCAAAAGAAAATAGAAACATTTCAAATATTTTTTTTAACTTTTCAAATCAATACTTTCAGTTCCTGGGAATTATTTTTTCTAGAATGAAGGCAAGTAAAGTGCTCAGAGAGCAGATTTTTGCAGGAATCAGAATACTGCAGGTTTGTACAAAAATACATTTGTTTTACATTTTTGTTCAACAAAAGTAACTTGGAATTTCAAAGATTTACCCATTCTATCATGTTTTTGTTTTTTTTACTTCATATTTATCTTTTTGTTTTTACTCAATCTGTGTAAGCAAGAACCGCACAAGAACTTACATTTATTTTAAAACAAAAATCAAAATTCATAGAAATTGTGAAGTAAAATCTAAAAAGTATTGTGGGATTGCGTTTGTATATTAGTTTGTGTATTTATATTTTAGCCCCTTAACTACCCAACCAAGACAAAATCAATTAAAATGTCTGCTGCTTATTGCCAGGGGGGTGGGAGGGGGTGTGNNNNAGGGGGAGAGGGTAGTAATAGACACAATCAATGTTTTTAATATGTTTGTAAATGTGCTCTACTGTTTGGTTGAGTGGGCAGTTAGAGGGTTAAAAGCGGTTTTTAAATGAACATTTGTCGTATTTTTGTATCCTATTCTTATAGCATTGTCAGTTTCTTTGTTTTGATGCCAACAAAAAAATGAAGGATTACTTTTCTCTGATGTGGACAAAAACAAGCAGCTGTGAAGACTAGAAACTGAATACTAACAAGAAGCAACAAAAACAGGGAATACAGGCCACCATTACTGCAAAGGAAAGATCAAGCAAAGTCAAAGTAAAAAAAAAAAAAGTAAGAAAAAAAGTGACTGGAAATGCTGAAACTTTGTTCCACATTATGGGGGGAAAACGAACTCTGGTTCACTTTGTGTGTCCAGTATGAAGACACCCTAAGTCAGGAGTGTCCAAAGTCTGTTCTCAAGGGCCGGCCTCCTGCAGTTGATTACCTGGATCAGGTGTGTTTGGCCACTAAGGAGCATCAATGGCAGGTTGGTTGGAAAACGTGTAAGACAACGGCCCTCAAGACCTGGATTTAGACACCCCTGCCCTATGTCAATGTTTCTATGGGAACTTCAGAATTGTCGCCAATCATGAGTGAGCTTGTTCAAAGTCCACACCCCACAACAGTCGAGGTGGGTGCCAGCGGGCCCCACATGCTTATAACAGAGGCATGTAATTGGTCACTTTATAACTTGAATAACTTGCAATAAAGAGAAAAATATTCTGAAAAAATTAGGATTACCAGTCACTCTATCCAGTTCTCTATAAGGAGTCAATGGTAGCCACAGGCTTCCAACGGTTTGACATAGAACGGTTAGACAAGAAATGACGGTTCTTAGAAAGCGCGGATTTTGGACGTGCCGATTCCTATGCTTTAGTCAAAATATTACCTTGCAGGAATACAAATTTACAAACTTCAGTTTAAAGGGATCCACATATGCCTGATGTGATTTGGAAAAACTAAAATATATATTTGCTAAAAGATTATTGCAATCTGAAATTACAGCCATAATTGATGCAATTGTATTGTTTTAATTTAAACAGACGTTCATGCAGTTTTGAATCATAGTAAAGTTGACTGCTGTCTAAGAAAAAAAATGTGTTGTCAGAAAGTTTAAGAATTTTTTACAACCACCTGAGAAATACATTTGAAAAAGGCAACAAAAAGAAAATGATTTAGTTCATTTTAACTGCAACTAAAACTCCTATTATTTTGAAAATATAAAGTTTAACTACTTCCTTAAAGTACTCCAACCAGACCCCACAGTCCCAGTAGACCAGCAGGGGGCAGATGTGTGTTTGGGTGTTAAAATACGTTTTGTACCTTTTTTTCCACCCACATTTTAGTGATAAAGATGATGACTCAGAAAGAACACAAACACCTTTTGCTTCCACTGTGTCTCTCTGAGATGTACGGCTCAATATGAGACGTTCCGTTTGGCCCGGTTGGAGTTTTAATAAAAAAGCTGACAAGAATTTATCACCTGTTCGTGGTGCTGTGTGTTGCCACATTGTGACACACAGGGGCTGTGAAGGCGGAGGGGTAAAACAGTCATATTCACCTCATATGAATGTGTTTGCAGGAGCCCTGAAATCGCCTTAGGATGGAGGCAATGGGACCGGCTGATGGAGCGAATTCATCACAGGGTAAAAACGCGGCTTTCTTTCAGCAATAAGGCATTCTTCAAGCATCGTCATACAGAGATTCCTTCAACTTTTATGCCTTTCAGATTTTACACCACACAGTAATGGGATTGGATAAATAAAAACCATTTGGACTTTATTAAAAACTATAACTTTCTGCATTTCAAAAACACACGAGGATTTGCTGCACAGATTTTTAAGCCAACACTCATCCCGCTCCATCACCATTTCTGTGTTTGTCACCAGGAATCCCCACCGTAGAGCTCTTCAACACCGTTGCTAGGTGATGCCCCCCCTCTCCAGATTAACACAGGACCAGGAGTGGAAGAAAAGCAGGGTGGGGTGGGGTTGTCTACATGTTTGTTTCGCCCACACGCGTGCGCGCCAGTCCCTCTCTCCGCAGTTATCGCTAATTGACAGCTGCCGGCCCTCAGGGCTGTATTCTAACCCCATGCCCCCTGTATAATCGGAGGGCAGCCCTCTATTGCAGCCCCTCCCCAACACACACACACAACCCAGGAGAGATTGGAGGTTTGCTCTTCTGTTGGGACAACACACTTTAAAACCTTTTCGGATAAGCCAAAAATAAAATCCAAGAAGGAAGCAGGAAAAGAGGTGACAGGTCAGAAATGAGATGGCGGGCAAGAAAAATCTGAAGTGGAAATGACTTAAAAAGATGAAATTAAAAGTAAAATAGAGTAAAGGAGTTGGGGGTGTCTTCCCCTTTTTCAAATCTGTGCCAATCAAGCTTGTTTAACACCATCTGGAAGACACCGGCCCCCTTCCCCCACATAACTCAAATTAAAATGAGATTATTGTTATCAAATTTCAGGCTCGGAGGCTGATAATGAGTTATGAGCGCAGCGATTGTGGCTCCGCATGGGGTCTGTGAGATTCACACTGCAAATGTTTGCCAAGTTTGATCTCAAGTTTGCGTTTCACTGCAGAGGCTCGTAAAGACCCACTCTGATGAAAACGGGGTTTTTAACATGATCCTGTAGCAGTTTTTCTGATGATGGAGGACACATGTAAAGAAAATTAAGCTAAAAATGTCATTTCTGAGGATTTCTTTTACATATTGTGAATCAGGAGCAGACAAAAAATACTGCTTGAAACTGATCGCAAGATGCTGCCATTTGTAGCAACACAATAGGTGTGATGAGATCATGCAGGTGGACGCAGCGCTGCGCAGATCGCCTGGGTTGCGGTGCATGCTGGGTAGTTTTTACTCTGATGTCACATGTCAATCATCATTAAAATATTGACAGAAAGTGGCGAGTATAAGGTGCCTACCCAGGCGGGTGCAGCTGGAAATCTGGCGCTCTACTGGCTGCAAGCCGCCTTGATGACTATAAAACAATGCATTGTGGGACAGTTCTTGTAGGTGGTCAGAAATGGCTGGCACTAAATGAAGGAAATCTGTGTATTTTGTAGTTCTTTCTGGAAAGTAATGAATTGCTGATGTAAAAAAGAACACAATTTCAAATCATCTGTGGTTATGTGTGTTTTTGCTGCCTTTAAAAGTTCACTTTAATTTCTATTTTGTTTATTTCTTTAGGAAAGTGCACATTAAATCAGCACAGCAGCTATATTTCATATGTTGTCCACGGACAGATGTTAAAAATTTATATAAAATACATAAAAGTAAATATCGTACTAAGATGAATATTAATGACAACCCTGACTTCCTGTTCTCGTAAGTCTCGCTGTAGCTCAAATTTCGCCTTTATCTCAGGCGCCTTTCCCCGCCCCCGTCTCATCTCGCCAACGATCCAGACGAGGCGAAAGTCATCTCAAACACAGCTAATCTCAATCCCAAGTCATCACATTTTGACACATGGTTAACTTGTTGTTTTTTGACGTGCTAGCTGTTCCAATTAAATTGAGGCTACCTAACCTCCGGGCTGCAAACATGGACATGTACCGCACAGTCACCTTCCAGTACTCGACGCAGATCGGTACTTGTACCAGCCGCATCCTGGGGTTTGGTCCGCATCTGACAAAACAATCAGACCCCTGATTTAATGGAAACAGCAAGCACGTCAAAAATGTGTATGTACGTCTTCATTTTCCTAATCTGAGCAGGCATCTGGCTTAAATCAGTACGACTGGATAGCTTTTATATTACTCGCCATTATTGTGGCGGGGGGTGGCAGGTTAAAACAGCTTCGACCTACTTCTGGTAGCTCACGGTATGCAAGTCCCGCGAAATCTGCGATTATTTTTTCTTTTGCAATTGTAGCACAAATAACAGTGACAAAAGTTGTACAAACCAAATGCCTCACATATTAGAGATAAAAGTGTAAAGAGGGGTTGTGAACATGTGAAAGTTGGCGAGTG
>NC_050533.1:11740186-11749010 GCF_002922805.2 Oryzias melastigma
GATTCAGAGTTCAAACTTCTCCCACTCACCTCGCTCGTAAATTCAGTTTTAGGGAAGGAATACCGAGTGAGAGCTCGTCAGCCACAACCCAAAGCCTGTAAATCCGGGCTTACGGCGGAAGTCAGCAGTCAGAGCCACATACCTGCTCATTTTATCAATAAAACAATAAAACTAAAGAAAGATGTTTTTCAATTCAATGGGGTCTGAAACAATCAGTTAAAGAAACAAAATCAATCACATTCAAAAAAACTGTCAAATGACAGAAATACAACTATTGACTTTGTTATTTAATTATTGTACTGGTGTACAAAAACAAAAAAAGATGACAAAAAAATCTCAAATGTTTGGTGTTTTCAACTATGTTTTTTTATCTTTATATACTGAAAGTTATTTTGAGTCTGCAAAGTTGTACATGTACCTTTTGCTGTTTTGTTTAATCTATGCATACAACAGGAGCAATAATAATTTTTTCTTTATTATGTTTCCCTTTGTTTCCCCTGCATAAATTGTCTTGTATTGTTTTAATGTGTTTTCTTGTGGGAATGAAATAAATGATAAAATAAAAAACTAACATTGCGAAGAGCAACAGAATAATATTGTAGCATCAGATGAATTGACAATGTCAAAAGTTTCACGATGCTCAATCTTTAGCATAATATTGCACTGAAGCTATAGTGAGCTAGCTTGCGAGTTGTGACTTGTGGCCCCGTCAGTCGTAACTCGTCATAGACTATAAGTCAGGTAAGTCACCAAAAGTAGTAGCAGATGCTTAAAGTGCATGCCGTCTCTCCATTTTTGTTACACCACTATTGTTATGCTGGGGGTGTGAGGGACTGTAAGCTAGCGGGAGAGAGTGTACACAGAGAATTCTCAGCAACAGGGAGGGGAAGGGGCGGGGTTATTTTATGCCATTGGTTCCGCCCACAACTTAGAGGCAAATTTCTAATGAACTATTGCCTACAGAAACTATGTTCAAGGAAGTTACATATTTTTTTATTTTGGCTAAAAACAGCACACTCAGAATCAGGAATGCTTTCAAATTGATGAAAAGATAATCATAGTGGGTCTTTAAACATTGTAAATAATTTTAAAGTGGTATTTTTTAAAATATTTATTACTTTAAAAATAAATGTGAACATAAACAGCTTTTAATGAAAAATATGATTAAATATTCACCAGAAACCCATTAAAATAACGTTTTTATTCAGAGCTGATTGAACATATTAGTAGGGGAGGGAGCAGGACATTTCTGAGCTCTCATACCGATGCAGTTCTGAAGGCTTTCTTCGCAAAAGGAATGCAATTAAAAGAGCCATTTTCATATATTTACTGTATAGGAGGACTAAATATGGCAGTACGTCATAGAAGATTCAAAATAATGAGCACAAAGCTTTCAGTGCGCACAGCTTCCTATAAAAATGTTCAAACACACCACACTTAAACCAAATCTTCCAATAGAGAATAATTTATGAATATAGAGGACAAATATCCATAAAAAAACAAATAAAACCCATGCCATCTCCATTTTTTCCATCCACGGGAGGCACAAATTGTGATCTAGGACATGTTTGTCTAAGATAAAGCAGCGTCGCTTCCACTGTAATCATCTTCATATTGTTGTAATTATTTGAAACGGAGTAAAACTGATTATTCCATCATCCCCTCACCCCGAGTGCTGCATTGATCTTCCCGCTGCACCCCCGTCACATGCATCCTTCCTCCGCGTCTTCGTGCAGGCGTTGACACCGCTCGACAATCGATGGATCGTCAGCGTAGAAATGCATCTCCCCTTGATTATAATGAAGATTTCCGGTCATTTAAAATGCTAATGGACGATTTCACCTAATAAAAGACATTCAGTCCAGCACTTCATTAAAATTTAGAGGTAGAAAAGTCTATTCCAATTAGGTTTTGCCCTCTTTCCTCCAGCACCAAACCCATTAGGATTTTTAAGAAATGTCGACTGTCCCATATAACAATCTTACCATTCGACAAAGGATGTGTGCTATTAGCCATTAGGAGTTGGCGCAACATGGTGTATATATATGTAATGCAGTTCATCTCTCCAGATCTGAACGGGTTAAGCTTAAATATTCAGAGTGGTTACCGAACAAAAGCACCATTCAGGAGCATTAGTGGCAAATGACCTCATCTGGCCCCACATATATACGACTGGGCTTGATGCATATTTAGTCCCACCATACTCCTTAGTAGTTCGTCTCTTTTCATATGAAGCTTTTAGTAAGCCATTACAATTTTTTGAGCTCCATTAATACACTTATTGTGCAAGATGTGCAAAATGATTCCATCTTTAGGAAAAATCGAGGATTTTGCAGACTGGCTCATTTTGACATTTTTATTTTATTTAAAAAGGGACATAATTGTGTGTTTCTCTTCTGTTCATGCATTTACAACAACTATTTATGATGTTTAATGGGTCCTCTTTTTTTCTCATTTATCTATTTTTTCCTGGAGTCAGATGGCCTATTCCCCATCATTAGAAACAACCCAAAAAATATCTTGACAAGATGGCCCATACCACTACTCTCCCTCCTTTGTGTTCTTTACAAAATACTGATCCCTACCACTTTATGAATTATGTACTAGCATTTGTACAGTGATTGATCCATGTAAGTGCTGTAAGTGTTTGGGTTGTCTGGGCCAGTGGACGGTTAAAGGGAATGCAGGTGTGTCTTGCGAGGTCATCTTACGTCAGGGCAGTTTGTGGCTGCTGCCAATAACTTAATTCCTGCCACCTGTTCCCCCTCTTAAAAATCTCTGGTCCTGTGTCTCTCTCCTGGCCTGTCTTCAGTTTGTTGTCAGCCAGATGATGTCTGCAGTTTCCGCAGTGGCCCCACCTGTGTTTGCCCACAATGGCTTAAGTCAGCTTCAATGGACTGGCTCACTATGCTTGCCAGTTGCCCTGCGCAGTGAGTGAGTGAGCTCCCCTACTCAAGGGCCGGCAGAGCAAGCAGGGTTGCCGTCCAGGCTGCCAGTACCTGTGCAGCAGAGCCAATATGGGCAAACAAGGTATAGGGCTACCATGAAAACAGAGGACAAATCCAATTAGGGCCACATTTTCTGCCCCCTGTAGCCACATGGGGCATTCTTGCCCTTGCTGGCTGGGTGGGCACTTGTTCCTGAAACCAATGTCCTGAATACCTGAATCCTGAGGTTAGAAGTGGCAGCCGACTCCTGATCGGAAGATTGCAAGTTAGATTCCTGCCTTGCCCGCCCATGAGTCGGAATTGTCCTCGGGCAAGACACTGAACCCCACATTGCCTCTGGTGGAAGGTTGGCACCAGTGTTCGGCAGTGGAGCCACCATCATTGTGTGAATGTGTGTGTGACTAGGTGAATGGGACTGAGACTGTGACTTTGGGCCTTTGAGGAAGGTGAAAACACCCTATACAATTATACGTCATTTACAGTTTAGAAGAGGTAAACCTGTTTTCTGTCCAGAAATGTGGTTTTTGTTTTGTCCTGTTTTGATAGCCTGACTTACCTGAGCTTTTTTCCTGAGTTGCATTGATGATTAGCGATGGATGTGGCGTTCGTGTTTTGTAAATAACTCATTCTGATTGTTGTAATTTGTGTTCCCTAGATTAGTTTAACTTGAGATGCCATGATTACTATTTTTTTTCCCCTCAACTTCTTTGGATCTGGCCGGGAGATACAGATTTAGCTAGGTTGTTAGCTACTCTCCAAGGAGGAGAAGGATTAATCTTTTCCAACTAGTCTTCTACCACCAGTTCTTTACACATTTTGGGATGTCATGAAAATGAAACGTATGACTTGTTGTGAATGTTGTATGTGTATTCTGAAGTATTGGTAAGAATAATGTAAGTTACATGCACTTATAAGGCATGGGTGACACTGTTGTACTAGTAAGGTGCACATACTGGTCCCTTACTGACAAAGAGAAAATGCTTTACACGTGGGTGTGCAGGTGATACACATGTGCCCATAAAACAAACTACGCTGTGATTGTTTAATTTCCTAATTTTTAATAGTCGTGCTGCAAGCAAGGAACGCACCCTTATCACTTGAACAGGTCAAAAAGGCCTCTTCTGTAGTGTATTCGTTTCAGGGTCCCAAAAAAAAAAAAAAAAAATGTATACAAATTGTATGACACACGTGCTCCTCACATACTTCAAATGTTCCCTATAACTCATCACCCGCACCATACCCGTAGAAAAAAAATGGACATTAACATTTTCGTTTTATGCAGTCACTAAGCGGTTTATGAACTTAAAATTTTGTGGGCCATCTGTGTGCCCTGTACAGGTTTGCCATTTTTCCCCTGCAGATAGCCCATATCCACCCATAAGGTGGCAAATCAACTTTTTACAATACATTTTTAAAGCACATGGGTGCATCCACTCACTTTCTAAACCTGCTACAGTCTGACAAAGGCAGGATACACCCAGGACAGGTCGTCGGTCTGTTGCAGAGCTACAGCTCATAAGTACACAATGGAATTTAGACCACATAGTAAATTTAGCAGCTTTTTCTTTCAGCTTTGCCTCATGGACTCAAGACCGATTTATGAGCCTCCTCAGGCGGCTCCTGGCTGCTCGTCAGCTTCTGTTCTGTGTTATTTGGGAGAGAGAGCATATGTTTTTTGAGAACATAGAGGTCATCCACTGGTTACCAACTGAATAACATTCTTCACCCATTCATACAAATGGCTCCCAACACCGTGGGTGTTTCAGGTGAAGCCTCAACAAGGGTCAAAACCTTTAGAAGTCAACATATCCTATGTTCATAACTGCGTATCCACATCTGAATCCAGATCATGATCCAATATGAGTAATCTTTCCCAGAATCCTCAGAAATCTTGAGTAATATCATCTCAAATAATTCATCAAGTGTTTGGAGGACAAAAAACCCTAGAACTAGTGGCCCAACATAGTTGAAAGTCTTAAAACTGTGAACCAATTACAATAATTTTGCATTTTCACAAATCTATGAGATAATAAAATATAAATGTTATTTAAGCTCAGTGGATCTTAATAAAAAGATCAGATTGCAGATGCAGGACCAATGTTGTTAGGACATAGAAATATGTGCACTTTTTACACATATTTTGTGGATCAATTAAACTTTCAAAAGTTTGTCTTATTCTACTTTTAACTTATATTTTTCTTTGGATTTTCTTTAATTTGAGTCTTCATCTAAGTGATTCTTAGAGATATAAATAAAATCCTACAACTATATTCTGGCAATGTCTTTTAGCCATTTCTCCACAACTTTGCCAGCAACAACATCATCAAGTCTTCTGGATCAAAGGGCGGTGGGTTATGGAGGGCTGTTTCTATTGGCGAGACAAATGGAAACCAATAAATCCAGAGACAGAAATCCTTTGAGTTTTGCCTCAGTGATACTTATCATGCACTACAGTTTCTGGTGCATTTTGGAGAACAGAGATAGCCGAGCTTAATTTAGGACAAAAGGCCAACCAACGTGAACAGGAAAATGGTTCCATCTGCAAATGAGTGCTCTCAGTTCTTGCTTTGGAGTTTAGATCAGATAGCAGAATGGAAAGTAAAACATAAACAGCAGCTATTTCAGTGATGAAGAAACCCTGAAGGTTTTCTGCGTCTTTAGAGGAATATTGCACAGCGTCTGTCTCAGTAATATTGGATTTACATGGGCTGTCTTGTAAGTTTTTATTCATTCTCCTGATGTATTCCATAACTTCACAACCGTCAGTCAGGTTTTACAGTCTGTAGTAGCTATGTGATGGAGGATGCTTTTAATTGAAAGTTCCTAAGATGTGAATCAATGACTTCTAAAAAGTGTCTAATTGAAAAAGTAGGAGAATGAAAGCCCAAATCCACATAAGGCTAAAGTAAGACTTTGCAGATTCTTCTAGGTTTGGATCATTAAAAACCAAGCCCAAATGGTCTTTTACTATTAGAGGTTGCCAATCCCTGGTCTAGTTCCACTTCTTGGTGCTTTCACTTTACTTAAAGATACACTTTATTCCACAAAACAAGGCCCCTCTCACAGTGAACTCTAATGCTATGCTCACACCGCCTTTGCCAATAGTCGTTCAAGCGTCCGTTTCAAATAAAAGAACAATGAAAACATGCGTAAATGCTCAATTTTTGGCTTTCACAGTCAAACTTTGATAAGTGTCGCAAGTTTCTATGACAGCTTTTGGGCTCTACATAGAAAATGTGAAGCCATTGACCGCACATCAAAAGTTAGTTGAACTTTGACGAATCAGAGACTATGATTTGGTAGAGACATATGGATGGTAACCTTATTAGTTCATGGAAGTGCCAAACGTTTGAACGCTGATCATGGAGGAGAAATTAATAGCACTGGGTTATGTCTGGCTCGATCTATATGACATTAATACTTTCATATATATTGGAATACAGTTGTGAGAAAAAGCCCGGGGGGGTGGGGGGGGGGGCGGTCACAAGATTTACATTACTTCAAAGAAAAAAAAAAGAAGTAGCCTCATCCTGCTTGTTCTGTGTAAATATGTACCAAATCTACCTTGAAGCGTCTCTGCAGCTTGAAACGTAGTGGGCAGATCATTCCAGAAGTGCCATTCACTTTGCTTCTACTTTTGGGAAAATAAAAAAAATAAAAAAAGTTAGCTTTTGATTAACCAAATTCAAGAATCAATTTTCATCTCAAGTAATTTTTGTGGCTAAAAGATTTTTTTTCCTTAATGTAAGTAGTTTTTATTATGAATATGAAGTTTTTTTCTTGCTATATTTCCAGGTGTTGAAATTGATTTCATAACTAAATAGAAAAAGAGTTTAAATGGAAGTATTAAATATTTTTGAAATTTATACATATTTTAAAATTGTGAACTCGTGAATGAAAATCAAACCATTTCAGCATGTTGCCATACAAATTATTTTACATAGCTCTATAAATATCTTTTTAGCTTTTTAAAAAAATAATAAAAAAAATAAACGTAGTCACTCACAATGACGTCTGGTTTCCCTGATTCAGACATGAGACAGGTAAGAGATGTGTTTCCAAACACCAAATGAGAAATTGTAACTGTATAGTGTTATGCAGAGAGTTTAGAAGAGAAGTCTTAAACCTTAAAGCCTTTCAGAGTGAACTATATCCATATATATGATCATATATTACATTTGGACCACTAAAAAACAAATTGTTTATGAAATATTAGTTATATTTCATGAATTTTCCCCTACCCGGAAGTAAAACGCTCCGATTCCTGAAGCTCGGCTTGCCGCTGCTGCTGTCTGCGTCATGACGTCATCCCAAACAAAATCCGTGTCTCTGTATTTCTCCCATGAAAATAATCCAAACTTCTTCAAAAATGGATGCACGTATGATATATCTACCTTTAGTAGGTCTGGCCATGCTAAACTCCTTCACAACACAAACACACGCGGCTTCTGCAGGGCTGTGCGGGACCCGGTGTTAAGGTAGCCTCTTAAGGTAGCGCCGTGGGAAAAGTAACAAACACCCATTTGAGCTGGAATTTATTGAAGTAGAATTTTCGTGGTAGGGCCCCTTTTAATCTTTTCTTTATTGCAAGTTATTGAAGTTATAAACTATATGCCTCAATAAGAGCCTGTGGTGCCTACTGGCCCCACCTCAAACGTTCGAAGGGTTTGACAGATTCCCAGACAAGTCACTGCTCACCGATGTCGTCTGGTCCCAAAATGGCAAAATCGGGTGATGTTCATACAGCAGGAAAATGGAGACTGAATTGACTTCATTTTGTTGGAACTTGAGGTTACTGGCTTGTTTTGTCCATCTCCATTCGTGTCAATGGTTTTCAAGCACTTAGGAGTGTGAAATTTGTTCTCCGCATTTGACCCAACCCTTGAGGGAGCAGCGAGCTGCAGACACAGCTGCACTCTGAAACAATTTGGTGTTTTAACCCCCACAATCCAACCCCTTAATGCTGAATAACAAGCAGGAAGCCAGTCAGTCCCATTTTTAGAGTCTTTGATATGACTTTTGTGAGTGCCCTGTACAAGTTTGCCCATATTTCACCTGTAAAAGGTGATGAGAATAAGCCACAAGAGACGTGGTGACACCAGAATAGAAACACCAATCTTGTGTAGTTTAATATTCAAACACTATATCACACATACAAAGCCAAACAACTATACATTTCTGAATCATGCTTTAAAAATTGTTATAAATAAAATGACCCTTTCAATCACAGCTTTTTATATGAGCAATCAACCCATCTTAGTAGGTGATACAAACATTTCCATTTTTCCAAGAAAAAGTTCCCCATTAAAAACAGAATTATGTCCAATAGTTTTTTGGGTCAAACCTCATTCTATTATTGCAACACCGAGCGAACATTTATTTGGAGACGCGGATATCGCGCGCCGGTTTCCACACAGAGCGTCGTGCTCAGTGTGTGATCAAACTGGAGCCTTTATTAGCACAGAGAATGAAAGAAAAACAGTCTGCCTGCGATGTAAACAGAGCAAATTAAAGCTTCTGCAGTTCACTGCACGGTCATCTTAAGCTAATTTAGCTGTGAAGAAATCAAGTCTCAGCTCAATTACAGCATCTGCTTTCTGTGCAGAATTACTGCGACTGATAGCATCTGAAACTCCAGATTGTCTGGTCTCTAAGCCCTGTCACCTTTTATCAAAATTTAAAAATAAATGCTTCAAAGCTTTATGGAAACTAGTTTGTGCAATAAAGCATTCTTTCTGCTCCAACTTTAGTTTTGAATTTAACTTAATGAGAAAGACCCAAAAGTTGGCGAGAAATCTTCTTTCATTTCATTCTGTAAACATTAAGCAGAAGTATGGTGGTCCTGAAGTGTAAAAGGCAAAGACTTAAAGCTCAGA
>NC_050533.1:11749102-11753222 GCF_002922805.2 Oryzias melastigma
AAATTTGAAGCTGGTACCAAAGGTTATTCATTTGGAAAATTCAAAATGGCTTCCTCTTCCCAACTCAATGAAACTTTGGTCGTGGTTGAAGACTTAAGGGGCGATACCATGAAAATTCTACTTTTTGAGGTTTTAAGTACATTATACTGTTCATTCCTCACTATAAAGAACCCCAAAGTGGTGTTTTTATCCATTCATGCATTTAAGAGTAATCCTCTAAAAACCTGTTCTCTCCGCAGCCCCTCCCATATCCACGAAAATGAGCGGGTCCTATTGTGCTGATGTCAGCATGATGTGAACCGCCCCCTCCAGGAAGAGTCTGCTGTGCCAGCTCCGCCCCCAGTCTAACACCAACACTCAATTTCTCCACAGAACTAGTGGTGATCAGCATAAAAAAAAAAAAATCATTTTAGATTCAGAATCATTTTCAAAACTTCCTTTGGATATCCCACACACGTATTTTGGTTTCATTATTGGATTCTGAAATATTTTTCAGCCCTTTGAAGTTGTTCACAACACGCAAAATTCATTTTGACCGGATACGAGGTGTGTGTGAATCTTAGCAAGTTTTGGAGAACGTGAGGGGGGCAACATTTCTAAAATGAACAGTAAGAAAGAATTGCGAAAACAATCTGGTTCTTGGCGTATAATAAACTTCTTTGATTTCTGAAAATAATTTATTTTCCAATTTTTTGTTTTTACGTTTCAGCTTCTGGAATTTATTTATTTATTTTTGCTTAAACTGTTGTCATTTTTAATATGTTTTTGCACAATTTGCACTTCAGGGGCAGCGTACATACACGTTTTCTCAGCCATTTACTAACCAACCATTTAAAATAAAAAATAAATTAATTAAAAATAAATAAATAAATTAGACTACTTTATTTTTACATCCAGACATCCAAATCCCAATTCCCTTAAGACAGAAACTGTTTTCTAGCTGTGAAGCCACAGATGGTTCTTAGCAGAAACTTCCGTTAATCAGAATTTATTCTGTGGTGAAACGGCCTCTTAGAGATTTTAATTAAAGCTCAAACAAACTGACTCAAGTTACAGCAATCCAAGCATTTTAAGCAGGTTTTCCTTTTTTAAGCAATCAGGCTTCAACAGAGAACTTTTATACATTTTTTGCCTCTCACTGACTGCACTGTCTGAAAAAAAAAAAAAAAAAAAATGGAGAGGGCTGTAAAAAAATAAAGCCAGGAGCTGGGATCCAGCTGTATTTGCACTCAGACTCTGAACAGGCGTTCCTTGTCTCAGTGCAGCTGAATAGCACACACGGAGGCAGTTAGTGACCCAGTGACCCCCCATCCACAGAGAAACAGAGGCGGGTGGGATCGCTTCAACTTTAACTGGACAGAGGCGACGCTCAGCCACAACATTCAGGTCAGATTGAACAGACGCCTACACCGCATTTATCTGGTAAACCTTCACCTTAAAGTCACCACTAAACTCGATAAGATACATCGAAAACTGATGATTTTTGATGGTCAAGTTGACGTTTCTTTGACTTGGAAGTCACTACTCACTATGTATAGGCCCAGTTTGTATTTCATCGCTTGGGGGAATCTCCTCAATCACTGTTAAATCTAACACAAGTTGATGACATCATCCATGAGCGCAGTTTTAAGTCCATAGTTAAACCACGTACGTATAGCCTCATTTAACCTAAACTTATTTTGAGCAGTTAGGATATGGGATCCAGACATTCTTCATTTCGTCACAGAGAACAGCTAATTTCCAGTGATCGAAAGAGGGCCCAGCAAAAGTAAAATTATGGAACCAAAAAAAGATAAAAAGAGAAATACATGACATTACATTAAAACAGCCTAGAAAGACAAATGCCAGGGAGGAAGAGGGCAACAAGTACAGCAGTCAACTATGGACGCATATATATATATATATATATATATATATATATATAAAGAAAAAATCAAACTTTATGTTCTATTTTATTTTGAAAGTTTTGTAAATATTTCTATACTTTTATAGCTTTACCTTTCAACACTTTCACATTTTACTCTCAATATTTTTTTTCCATCTGACATGTCTGAAAATAGTTATTTTAAAGTAAAGTAACGTTTCTTTTCAATTTTTGCACTGCAAATATACATAGGTAATGAAACCCTAATAAACAAATATAAATCTAAACTCAATAGCCCTTGTGTTATAATTTAATCATCCAATAGATTTGAAATAAATAGAGCTTGAAGGAACTCTTAGTTTTTTTAACCTTTTTTAAAAACCCACTCATGTTGAAATGATGTTTAATGTGTTTGTGTAGCATTTTTCTGACGGTAGAGGTCATCTGTAAAGAAATTAAGCTCGGATTTGGATTTGAGTGTTTTTTTGTTCAAATCGTTCAGAACCAGGAACAGAATTTAAAAAAAAAAAAGTTTGAAAAAAAGCTTGTTTACTACGTAGAAAATACGCAGGACGGGCCACTAGTCCACTCAAGCAGACAGCCCTCAACAATGTAGAGGGGAATAGGGGGCGGAGTTGCTCTGCACTTAAGGTCCCAGCCACAAATTAGAGGCAAATTTCTAATGAAATGCTGTCGCTCTGCAGAAACTATGACCTTGATAATTACATGGGTTTTTTTTAGCCAAAAATGGCAAAACCACAATTAAAAGACCAAAAAAGAATTAAAAATGTCAGCTCATGCAAACAAACACCACTTATGTCAGTAGCAAACAGGAGAAAGGGCCGTTCACTCCAGAGACTCTAGTTCTTTACACAGCTGGTAGAAATGTTCACATGATTTCATTCTGAAGTCTATTAAGTGTCTTTCAAAATCAACTTTAAAAATTTAGACATTTTGAAAGATAATTTGGTTTGTTTTGCAATTTCTTTCAGGCATAGGCCTAAATTATAACTGGGCAATGGGCACACCTTAAGGAATACATTTAACTTCGTTAAATAATGAAACACTAAAATGTTCTTAAAATTAAGAGAATTTAGTCACACCTTGTACCATCATTTTACTTGGTTATCAGACACCTGGGCCTCTTGATTTGGAGTTTTAAAAAAATAAATAAATAAAATTTCCCCTACTTGAAAAATTATTGAAAAAACTTTTTTTTTTCTCTTCAAAACTAAAGAGCCACAGTGAAGGAATAAAAGAACCACATGCGTCTCCAGAGCCTCAGGTTGCACACTCCTGGTTTAGACTCAAAAAGCCAAAAATGTACATTTTCAAGAAACTAAACTATTCAAAAACAGGAAGGTGAAATTACTTGTTGTCCAAATACTTTCCCCAAAAACATGAACAAGAAGTAGTAAGACATCAACATTAGTGCTACAGCGAAGCCCACATGTCATGGTTTAGTGACTTCACTTAAGAGGACCCATGTGCAGAGGACCGACTGCACTAATTTATTACATAAACTGAAAAGTCAAACAGAACCGAGGAAGTGGCAGTAACCCAAAACAGAAATGAAACCCTTGAAACTGAAACTAAGACAGAACTCCGTCTGGAAGAAATCAGCTGGAAAGCAAGCGGCTTCATAAAGAGACGAGTGATCAAGAGATGATACAGCTGAGCTAATTAACACACAACAGGTGGGAGCAAAAGGACCGACCAGAATACAGACTTAGGAGAACGAAATGTGGTTGGTTTTATGTGTACAAAAAAAAGTTTTTTCAAGAAGAAATTGGTTTTATTTACTCAACTGAATCACTTTTTTCATGTTTCTCTCAAAACTAAAACTCAGTGTCTCAATGAAACACATTTGTATGCAAGAATATACATAGTTGCTAAAAACAAAATCAAGTTTGAAGTGTAGACATAAAATTTTTGTAGGATTAGCAGGACATTTTTGTATGCATTTACTTTTCAAAATAAGAGCTTTTATCAGGAAGTGTGGCCCCAAATGAGCCGGAGTTGTGACTGAGATGTTTTTATGCCGTCCAGTTAAGAGTTTGAATGCAGAACAAAATATTTAGAAGAACTTGTGTTACATATATTCTGCCTACTTGAGTTTTTGGTGTTTTAACATGTTTTTTGGCATTTTTCTCATGATGGATGACATAGATTTAAACAAAAAGATTATACTTAAAATAGCATTTTTTTTAAGTATTTATTCAAATCCTTGGTAACGCTTTATATTAAGGTGTGCTT
>NC_050533.1:11753335-11763032 GCF_002922805.2 Oryzias melastigma
CACACCTTAATATAAAGCGTTACCAAATCCTTGTGAATCAGGGGCAGAAAATAAATGCTGTCAGGCTTGCACGAATAAGCACGAGACCAGGAACCACCCTCGGATCCATCTTTTGAGGTGGTCTCGTTTCCAATCGGACTGAACTTTGGTCCTCCTCACAGGTCAGGGTAAATTTATGATGAACTTCTACCGTTCTGCAGAAACGACGTCCTATAAAACAACAGACGTTTTTGGATTTGGGCTATAAACCGCTTGACTTAAGGGAACACTGAAAACAGAACAAATAATGATCGGAGTGGGTCTTTAACCCTTTGACATCTGAGCTTCAGCTTTAGTGATGACCTACTTTTGATTACTATAACTGTTTTTTGTAATTAAAGTAATGAATGAACATACCTGGTTCAGGTAATCAGCAGTAAGGAGGGCAAGGAGATCTGGTAAACTGGTATGGTGGTAGACCTCAAGGACCAGGAATCAGCAGGCCTGGCGTAGACTCTTGAAGAGTTAGAGAACGTGTTACTTAGGTGTCGCCTGTGACATCTCCGGTGTTAAACAGGTTAAAGCGAGTCTGCTGGACAATTGTGTGAAACTGAATATTGGAGGATCCTCACACAAATCCTGTGGTGACATTGCCAATTTCCCACACGCACCTGTTTGCTGTAATAAATCGCATTATTTTACAGACTGACGTGGATCTCTACTCGTTCTTGCGAGCTCACAAAAACCCCATGAGGCCCATCACTGACTCGACCAACATGCAGGTTCAGGTTATTCTCAAACTCTTCAAATTTGCCAGAAATCCTTGTGAGACCAGAAACATCAAATGTGTCAGTCATAAACGTCACGGCTGACATCTCACCCCAACTCAACAAGAGGATGATTTTTTTATGAGGGCAAAACGTTACTGGATATTGCTGCCATGAAGGCTTTAGTGAAGGTACTCGAGGGGTGTTGCCTCTTTAGATTTAAATCACTACAAAAACAAGGAAATAGGACTTCAAGTGCACTTGTCTTGTTTTACAACAGCATTTATTTTGTATTGGTTTACATAAACTCATATAAAGTACATATAATTTGATCATTTTCCTTCTTCAACCCTTAGTTTACATTAATTATTCTGCAAATTTACGGTTATTTTTGATAAAAATTTGTTCAAATTAAATGTGAACAGAACAGCATGAGGAAAAATTACAGAGATATTTACTATGCAAGGGACTATCTTTATGGTAAATAACAAGCAACCCACAGAATCCTGGTGTTTTTTAACAGACTGCTGGTTGACTAAAAGAGTCAAATATTCAGAGATTGACGGAAATCAATCCTGATGCTTATTTTTGAGCACAAGGTTTTGTTTATAAACGGGAAAAAACATAATGTAAAAAAAAACTGCATCCACTGCTCCCTGGTAAGCAATTTTCTAAAGCATATTGTCTAAGGAACACACTAAGTAGTCTCAAACGTGCTTCAACAAAGCTGTTATTTTAAAAAATATATATCATAAAACTGATTATAGTTTTGCATCTTGGCTGGATTTAAATACAAACTATTCTCAGGTTTTACCTAATTTCAACCAATTCTTTAGATTAACTGATAAACTTCTGGTTGTCTAATAGTTATTTATTTAAAGAGTTGTGAGAAATGCCTGTTTTTGAGGACAATGCTGCTTTTATGAACTGGAACAAACAAATAAAACCTTTTGTGAAAAAATAAAATAGAGGTAAATAAATGAACTGCGTCCACTACTGCCAAGTAAGCAAGTTCTTGATAAATAAACAAACAAAAAAAAAATGTGTAAAGTCGGCACTGAACGTTACACAGCTTCTTTAAAGAACCTAATGTTTGTTTTTAAAAATGCTCTAAAACTATAGTTTTGCATTTTGGCTTTAGCTGGATCCCAATTATTCTTAGATTTGACTTAATTTATGGCAATTCTTTAGGTTAATTACTAAGCTTCTAGCTGGCTAAAAGAGTTAATTATTTAAGAAGAAGTTGTGGGAAATCCACTATGATGCTTATTTTTATGCACAAAGCCGTTTTTAAGAAACAAACAAAACCTAGATTTTGTAAAAATAAACTGCATCCACTGCTACCCGATAAGCAAGATCCTGATAACCAAAAACAAAAAATAAAATTAAAAGCAGATACTGAATGTTTCAAAAAGCTTTCCTTTTTTTTAGAATGATTTTGGAGTGTTTTTTGCATCTTGTCTGGACTTTAGTGCTGATTATTCTCAGATTTATTAGAATTTTTAAGGCAATTCTGATTAGTAAAACTTAATGTTGTGTGGATGTATAAAGATAAAGCATCATTTTTTTATTGTGCCTTATGCCTTTCTTGCAGTTTTAAGGGTTCAGGGTTTGTCTGCAG
This sequence comes from Oryzias melastigma, assembly GCF_002922805.2. Taxonomy (NCBI): domain Eukaryota; kingdom Metazoa; phylum Chordata; class Actinopteri; order Beloniformes; family Adrianichthyidae; genus Oryzias; species Oryzias melastigma. The sequence goes on from NC_050533.1 coordinate 11,755,703, forward strand.
GAAGCAAACTAGTACACAGGGACATGCATTTCTAATTTGAAATTGTTGCTATTGGAAAATCGATTCCACAATTCTCTTAAACTCTAACTTCATATTGTCACAAAATTCTTCAGCATATAATCTTTTTAGAGTTCAGACCTGCATGTGGCTTCCAAAAGGTAAACAAAAATATGTAAAGGTGGTCCACGGTTTGTACACCATCTGTTCTGAGCTTCACCTCGTTGAAAATGCATTAGCTATCCTTAAATTTCCATTTCAGAATGGAAGCCCTGGCTGTAATTCAGAGGGTTTTTGATCACACAAATAAAGAGTGTCAAACAAGCAATCGGATTTGCACACACACTTGTCTAAAGTTTGCATTTATGCCATACCTGGGTGCCACACACTAATGAGGCAATTATGTGGACAGCAGGTCTGGGAATCTGCTTTGTGTGTGTGTGTGTGTGTGGGGGGGTGGGGGTGTGCGTGTGTGTGTGTGTGGTATTTGCATGTGTGGGATAAACATGTTTAGCTGGACTTCACAGAGGCAGACAGAGAGGGATTTCACACTATCTAATGAAGAAGACTTTTCACATTTCATGGCGAATAATGAATTCTAAAACACATTTACCACCTAAAAAAAAAAAAAAAAAATGAGCTTCACAAGAGTCATGGGATGCATTTTAAACACGGGGCTGTCAGGTTTCTGAGCCAGCATTCATCCATCATTCAGAGACTTTTTTTTATTATTCTTTTCAAACGAGGAAAAACTAAACACCTAAAGATGTTTATCTGCTGTATTTTTGCTGATCAATACGCAAAATTCGAAGAAAACTATTTGACTTCAGCATACTAATAAGGACACACATTCTGTACTTGTTAACTTCCGAAAGCGGAGCCAAATGACTGCAGAATTCACCTTTTTAATGACTGCGCTGATCAATTACTTACCTGCTACCGCGCTTACTGAGGGTGATTAGAGGCTCAAGCATGCTAAGCAGCACACATTACTATGCTTCTGTGAATGTGCTGCACAAGCACGAATGCAAGTCAACATGGACAAATGATAAAACTGGATATATAAGAATAGGACATTGAAACTGAACTGAAATAACTCTTGAGTTACTGGATTACTCAGTACTGTCGGCAAACAAAGGATGGGTACCAAAACTCTGTGCCAAGTTGGTACCAATGTATACAGTACTATCAGTACAAAACCATCAATTTCAGTGCTTAGTTTTGGACATGTCAGTTACTTGTATTAAAAAAAACCCATAACATGATGCTACCACCCCTATGCTTCACAATGGGGATGGTGTACTTGGGATGGTACTGGATTGTTCTTCCTCCAAACTCGGCGAGTGGAATTTAGAACCAAAAACTTCTACTTTAATCCCATCTGATCACATGACCTTCTCCCATGATTCCTCTGAATCATCATCATCATTGGGAAACTTACGATGGGTCTGGAAATGTGCTGGTTTATTTATGGGAACCATACGTTTTTAAACCATGAAGTCTTAAAGTATTACCAACAGCAACATTGGACACTGTGATACCAACTATTTTCAGATCATTGACCAGTTCCTCCCGTGTAGTTCTGGGCTGAGTCCTCACCTTTTTTAGCATCACTGAGACCCTATGGAGCCCCAGTCCAAGACCGGGAGATTGACAGCCATGTTCCCAGTCTTGTTGAGATCCACCATTTTGTTTCTGGTGTCTTTGGACAGCTCTTTGGTCTTGGCCATATTGTTAGTTGAAGTCTTAGTGATTGTATGTAGTGGATAGATGTCTTTTTGTGCTAACCACCTCGAACAGGTGCTTCTAATTTAGGCTAATAAGTGGAGTGGGGGTGGACTAACAGGTCTTTGAGGGTCAGAATTCTAACTGATAGAAAGGTGTTCAAATATTTAGGTGAAGCAGTAGCATACAAGTAAATCCTAAAAAAAAATCATACACTGTGATTTCCAGATTTTCTTTGCTTTTTTTTCCGATTATGTCTCTCACAGTGGACATGCACCTTAGACCAACATTTCCAACCCCACTACAAATTCTAAGTGGGGGAACTTGCAAAATTCCAGGGTGTTCAAATACTTATTTGCCTCACTGTATATGTCAAGGTTTTCACTAACGTATGTTCTCACATCTATTTTTATTAAAATATATGCATTTTTTTATCACCTGATGGTTTTATAATTTTACATATTTATTTATTTGTGTTTGCACAATGTACTCAACACTTCCCACACAGTCAGCAACATTTCATAGTTTTTGGTATAAAAATAGTCAAAATCTGTAACTTAATTCAAATATAACATAGAATTGGATTTTATTTGAACCCTTTTTTGGAGATGTCACCGGTGACCCCTAAATAACACACGCTCTTTGACATACTGTAATACTCACACCATTGATCATGTGATCAACATGAATCAGTTTATTTTGATGCGGAGAAGAAAGTTTTTGTGTCGGCTTTCACCAACATGCAACATTTTACTAAAGTGCTGTAAATCAATGCAAAGCTGCTTTTCTCTGCTTGAGAATTTGCTGCAATAAAATTAATTGTGGAAATGGTTGAAGAATTATGGTGGTTGAAAGAATGTCAACACTGTTGCTAAAGCTCTGGTTGGTTATTTTTGTAAAAGGAAAAAAAATCCTTCTCCTTTTTTCCTTGTTTTTTAGTAACAGTCTAGCAAAAGTCCCTTTAAATCTAGATGAAAGCATAAATATCTACTGCAGTTTTTTTTTTCACTCTCCTATTAAGTATTTTCCTCGACATTCTCAACAGGTCTTAATCAATTCTGAAAACTTTAGTTCGGGTTATTGTCAGCCAGTTGTTTCATGTTAGGAATAATGAGGAACAGGGAAACATTTGGCGGAATTAATCTAAAAAAAAAAAAAGATGTTTTCCCAAGCCAGACTAATTACACTCAGGCCTTCGATTACTGTCTGGGGCTACAAAACTACAACAGATCAATGAGTTGTTTTACTCTGATTTATTCATAGGAGAAGGCGAGGTTAGCACGAGTTCCCCTCATAAATGCTTACAGAATGCATTGCATTCATCGAGCATATCAATTCTGTCTGCAGTAAACTCTGCACACGTGAAGCCGGCTCCTCCTGCAGGTTTGGGAAAAGGTGCACTCTAATATCCACAGATGACCTTTTGGATGAGCTGCTGCATTACTCTTGTGCGCTCTAACCTGTCTGGTGAGGACTAAGACTAATGTGCTGGTTGACCGCTGAGCTGACCCTTCCGGGCATTAGAATGTAGACCTTGTGTCGCAACTGCTGGAACATGTAATTAAGTCCACAACAAATGCAGAAGAATCCTGTTCTGGGAGGTCCTTCTTTCACTTTGCATATTGGACTGAGGGAGTTGGCTTTGTTCTACAAACTTCTAATCAGCATAATGGTAGGATGGTATAGATACAGCAAAAAACGAAAAGGAAAAAACCTGATCTTCCAATTACTTTTAATAAAACTGCACACGGTGTTTACCAAAGGATACTTAAAAAAATTCTGTCAACCGGTTATAGTTTAGTATTGAGGGAAGGCCTATCAAGTACTTTTACCCCTGTACCTTGTCTGTAATGTACACATACAGTACTGCATTCTTTTCTATTGACTTGCATAAAAATACATGGAAACATGCCCCCCAAAAATGTCAAAGGCATTATTTGGCTCTATTTGGCTATTTAAATGCTCTAGAAACACCATACAATTATAACAGGGGCTAATTTTAGGGCTGAGATTAATGACAAAAAAAGTTTGAAGGTCTAAGTTGTCTTGTCCTGCTGTTGAGGACACAAAAACGTATGGGTTCTCACATTGTGATGTCACAAAGTAGGGAACACCCCCTTCCAGGAAGAGTCTGTGCTGCATGAGGTCAGCTCAAGGATGACGTCATAAAATGGGTGGCACCCACAAGGAGCAAAAGGCGGAGCCACAGAGATCCTATTCTGGGGGTAGAAAAAGGTGCTTGGGAAAATAATAAATTTTATAAAAAAGTTTGTTTTTTAGTGTGCAAAAGATAAAAAATAATCATATGAATATAATTTACTCTGAAAGGCATTATATAAGCCCTTAAACAAAACTTTGTTTATGCACTTGTTTTTGTATGACAATAAGTTGAAAATCTTAATCATACACTTTGATCATCTGTTTATAATATTTCAGTAATAATAATTGGCCCACACCAGAGCTCAGGAAAGCTTTGGCACCGGCTTAATTCAATTCTATACTGTAAATCCAACGAATTCTCACTCTCAATTCATCATTAATGGATGTATGATTCGGGGACCTCAGTACCACTTCTAACGTTTGGGTTTTCATGATAGCTTGTGGGTAAACACAGAAAGCTGAAACTTGCACACAGAAATGACTTCACCCTCAAATGTCATTGACCTCTAGGTTTATTTTTCCGCGTCCTTCCTGCAACAACGACAAAAGCCTGATTGACAAACTGGAAACATTAGCATCTTAATTTCTAGGCACTGTCACATTCAGTTTGCTTCTCCTCCTCAAGGATGCAACTAATAAAGGAAAGGTATTCATGTTACAGAACAAGTCCTCCTTTATAACCTAATTGCTTTTGGTTCAATAGCTTAAAAAGTCATTAATTACAGGATCGGCTTGTAATGAAGGTTAAGGTGGCTTTTTCACAGAGGTAATGAGCCGGGATGCGCGGCAGCCAGGGAGATGGCGATAGGATAATAGCAGAGGTGAAAACAATTTTTTCTTTTCGTCTTTGTTGAATGATTGGCACTGGTATAGGAAGAGATATGCCATTTCATTGTGCCGGAGGATGAAATAATCTTGAAAAGCAACAGATGATTGAGTTCTTACAGTGTACAGAAGTTTCACCCAAGAGGTGCGATTAGATTTGGTAAAATGTCAGGTGGCATTGAAACGGCGTGCACCGCCGTGTGGGAACGTCCGTTCTGTGTTTTCGTTGTGTCCTTAGTTGTGTTGGCTGGACGCCTCTGTTTGTTTGCTGCGTTGCCTTTCGCCGTCCAATTAATGCCTCTCTCCTTGGCACCGTATCGATTACCTGCTGGGGATCTCAAACAGGAAAACGCACACTCTCTGCTTGTTCACAAACGTGCATGGCTAATCTGCCACTTCGCGGGGGTCTGACTGAATCACGGGAAGGCGTACGGAGAAAAGTTTAAACACCTATCCGGGCAAACGCTGCGAGCCAACCTTCAATCGATAACAGAGACTGCCAGCGAGCACAATAAACAAAACATTTTTGTCTTATGACCTCTAACCCCCCTAGAGATCCAGTGGCATTTCATTGATGCCCTCCACTCTGTAGGGGACGTGAAAATAGAGGGCAAGTTGGACGCAAGGAGAGACGCAGGAAGGGAAGTCGGGGGAGATTTAGCAGTGATTGCACAGTGACTTTGGAGGAGATTAGACGATTGGGTTCACCTTTAATGACGGTGGAGATAGTCTTTCAGTGTGGGTGGGGGGCGGGGGGAATGCCAGAGCTCAGCAGTTTGTTTTGTGTAGCTTTAAGAGCTTCCTGTGTCAGGTTCAGGTTGCTTGTCTCTCTCTCCGGCAGCGGCCCATTGTCTCGGATCCACAAAAGGCAGCACAGTGTTGGGTGATCAACCCAACAGTTCGGGTTGACTCCGGTGCCCCCGCTGGGAATTCTCGCCTGTGACTGGAAGGAATCTCATGACGCTGCATGTATGTGGATTAGAATATACAAATGAAACTTCAACCAATGATTTATTCATAAACATTTAGGGTTGTGTCCATATTCCATCTCTACTTAGTGCACTATATAGCATTCATCATTTGTCAGGGGTGTCCAAATTTATAATTCCAAAATCTAGCACCCTGGAAATTTCCCAGGAATCTCTGCAAAACACTATTATGGGACGATGTTTACATGATTGGCGAATATAGACCACAATGCATTGCATTTGAATGATTTAACATTGGAAAAAAATGTTTTTATCATCAAGATTCATAAAGTGTTTATGAAATGTTCATATTTTTTTCTTTTCCAAAAATTGACAATTGCTGTTTAAGACCCACTCCAATAATTTTTTAATCTATTGTTCCCAATTTTTATTTAAAAATATTCTTTTTTTTTTCTTTTTTTTTTAGCTAAAATATGTTTAAGAATTATGTTTTCATATTTTCTGCTGAGCAGCAGGAGCTCATTAGAAATTCGCCTCTGAGTGGTGGGCGGAACTGTTGGTGGGGAGTATGCCCATCCCCATTTCCCATCATCCATCTTCACACTCTCTTCCGCCAGCTTCCAGCCCCTCACAACCAAAACCTAACATTACTGGTGCAACAAAAATGTCAGATTTGAGGCAGATAGCAGCTCAAACAAGGAAAATCAAGACGTATGTGGATCTTTTTGTCTGCAAGCGGATGCGTCGGAATGGAACTGGTGTCCCACCAATTATAGCTTCTTCGTCATAGCAACAAGCTTTTTCAAACAGCATTTTTCCATCTGCTCCTGACTCATTGTGATTTGAACAAATAAACACTCAGAAATTCAACTTTAAGCTTAAAGGGTGACCAAACCTTAAAGCTGTTGAGCTCTATTGATGGGGCTATACAACTGCTGACTGTTGGTCCTTAACACATTTTTGACAATACAAAATAAACGTGTTTAATACTGGAATTTAGATTCAAAAATCATTTGTGTGCTGCCCCCTACAGGTTGAAACAATGTTGAAACATCCACTGTGTCATAGAATGGTTTGCTGGTGTTTTCTCAAGAATCTATTGGATTGCACAGCTTTCCAGTGGAGTTCGAAGTTAGGCAACAGTGGTTTAGTGTAATTGACATTGAAACCAGCGAACTCCTTTCTGGTGATGGGATTTGAAATGACTGTTTCGCTTGGGATTGTTAGCTTAATGCATTAGCTTATGATGACATTGTCATTTTACCTCTCAGACACAGGTCTACTTCAGTCCTGCTAACCTTCAGCTGTGCCAGATGTTGTGTAAAGACATGTATTCCTGTCACTGGGATCGTTGATTTGTTTTGTACCACTCATATTGCAGCCCCGCTGTCGGGCATTAGCCTATATACCGAGAATAATCCACAGAAAGTTCTCCATAGACATATACTATTGTCACTATATACATATCACAACATTCAGTCAATGGGTGAAACTGGCATCACTTTTCATTATTGAAGATGCAGTGTAATCTCCCTTAGCCACGCCCCCTTTTTTTGCATTTTTCAAATTTGGGATGAGAGTGGAGTCAGCCTCCAACTGTCCTGTTATGTTACCCTTTAATTTTCTTTATATATGTCCTCTAACATCATCAGACAAATCCCACAAAAACAAAACTGTCATTGAAGCGAGTCTTA
>NC_050533.1:11763062-11817615 GCF_002922805.2 Oryzias melastigma
AAAAAAAAAAAAAGTGAGTATGTGTCCGAATTGCGTTAGAATCCAAAGGCCTAGTCCCTAAAATAGTCTTTTAGGGTTTGGGGGATAGTGAGTGAAGTCTGATACAGCCTTTTAGCTTAATTCAGCTGTTACATATGTGCCAAAAGTTGACCAACTTGACAGCGAACTAAAAGGCTCTTTGAAAGGGAATAGGATGATTAGGTCCGGCCTTCGAGTAGCAATGAAAACATGCCTGACACATCCTGCAGGCTTCAAAAAGTGCAGCCGACCCAGCAGCAGACCAAACAGACCCGAAGGTCACTTGGTTTTCATTCAGGTTAAATTAAAACAATCCCACTGCAGATGAAAGAAGGCGGCGCTTGACTGAGTCAGTTTCAAACGGGGGCTTAAAGTCCTGCTGCTGACCAGCGACTGAGACTCCTCACCCTTAATGTGAGAAACGCCCACACACACTCAAACACACACACCTTTCACTGCTGCCGCTTCACCCTGGTTTCTCGCTCCCTCCGGTTCTGAACCTGACATTCCGGCTGGCCCTGCCTCTTTGAAGTGGCTTGTTGCAGCGGGCTCCCATTACAGGGCCCAGGACCGGCGAAAGCCGATCTGTCTGGCTGAGGAGAATGGCCCTGGCCCAGGGGTTAATCAGCAGACCCAGTACACTGCCCACTCTGTCCCCGCAGCGCAGCTGTAACAAGACCAGCCAGATTTGGAGGTTAAGAAAGACAGCCACGGCCCAAACGCTTTGAAGTTGATTGGCAGAAACCAGGATTTGGACTCTTAAAAAAGCGAGCTGGCTGACGTTCAAAAACTACACGGGGTCATGTGTGGTGGAGAGTGTGTGCTTTGGAAGAGGAGACAGGAAGCTGACTAATTTCTGTTTTTAACCCTCTGATGCACGGTGAGACCAACATGTGAACACTTTTACAGCCGCAAAACACAAATTAAGGCTTTTATTACTATAAATGTGCCTTTTATCATGAAATAATGAAGGCATTAGCGGGTCCATTTACTTCAGTCATCATACATATTCACATTCAGATTGCTTTTTATCTGCACTTGATGCATGAGTGGCCTTATTTTGAAAGAGTTATTTCACTAAATAATCAGTTGGCAATAAACCTTGATCAAGCACAGCAAACATGGGGAAGATGATTAAAACACTAAGGTGTAAAAGAAGAGTTTTCTTTCCTTTTGAAGCCGCATTACTCAAGATGTTATATCTATTTTGGAAAAAATAGCATATTATTAGGTCAAATTTTAGAATCTTTTGGGGTTTTTTTTCTTACCCTTTAACACCACAACTTTAGAGGGTAAATAAAAAGCTAATGAAACGTTTGAACTGTTTACACAAATAATGTAAATCCAGAATTTTTCAAAATTAAAAGTTACTAAAAGTGTTGCATAACTTTACTAAAAAATGTTGTGCAATGCTATACAATATTTTGGCGATGTTACTACTAGGCTTGGTTTCAATAATTTCAAGATTCGGTTCGATTCAATTCATCAGAACCTGGAAAGATTTTTTTTCGATTCTTTCAATCCACTCAATTTGTTCAATTCTATTTTGAGTTTACAAGGTTTACACATTTAAACACATTTGTTTAGAAATACATTAATAATCTACTATATGTATTGAATATATTTATATTAATCTAATGCCATCACATACTGTAAAATATATTACTGCAATCATAATGATATTGTTATTAGCCTACAGTCTTACACGGTTTATCAAAATGAGAAGCTCTAACAAAAAGGTTCAGATCATTAACATTGTAAACATTGTTCTGCCTCTCTAAACGGCTTTTCAGTTTGGCCACTAGGGGGAGCTCACACTATAGGGGTACACTATTTTCAATTAGAATAAGCAAAGAATGAGTACAAAAAAACAATGTCTTGGACCACAAAGTTTACTTTAAAATGTTTCCTTAAAAGAGTTTGTAAAATTCATTTCTGTGAGTAAATAAAGATGTTCATATAGTTAACAATGTGTGTTTACGTTGACTGAGCATTAACATTAGCTGTCCTATGGGAAATTCCATTAAACGTTTGCAACAAGCTTTACTCACTTTAGCTTTATGTTCTAGATCGATTTCTACTTTATTGATTGAATTTTTAACTATTAGGCTTAGATCTATTCAAATAAATTCATCGATTTTATCAACCCAGCTCTAGTTACAACTTACACTTTACTAAAGTAATGCAACGCTTTAGTGATGTAAAAGTTTACACTTTACTTTACTAACATTATAACTTCTCAACTTTACACTTTACTAATGTTATGCAAATACTTTACTGATTTTAAAGATAATAACATAAAAGTGTTGTTTGACGTTACTCATTTCTAACTCAGTACCCCCAGCAGTTTTCCTTTTTATTCCCCTCTGTAATTAAAAAAAAAAAATTAAAGTTTTTAAACGGGTTTACTTCAAAAGCCCGTTTATGTCCTACTATCCATTGATTGATGGGGAATGTGTGGGACGCCTGCCAAGCTTTTTCTTTACAATCCACTTATCTCACTTGTAGCATCTGGGAATGCATATGATGGAGTGGATGTTGACCAACATGGCATCATGACAAAGTCAACAGCACGGAGCGCCCGGCACAAGGATAGTGGCTTTATAGTTTCCCCATCTCTCCCCTCCGCTCGTGGACTTTATTCGCCATGATGACCTTAATGCCACAGTAAACAAAAAACAGGCGGTGTCAGTTCTGCCAGAGCACAGCCAGATGATGCAGTTAGAGGAGGTACAGAATGTGTGCTCTTGCTTGCTCAGCTTTGTTGAAGCTGCAAGAAAAAAACACGTTTTTTCCCCATCCTGTCAAAGAAAAATAAGTTTTTTTAATCTTTAGAGCATCAGAGGACAGGATTAGCCTCGACCATGTGGAAGGGGCAGACATGTTTGATAAATGATTTGCAGGTGTCGATAGTTTTCTTGTCCATTTTGTCTCTAAGTGCATTACCAGACTTGACCCCAGAAGCACTTTAAATGTTTCAGTGTGTTCCAAACTTTGAGCTGCATAGCAGGCTCGGTTGTTGTTTGATGAGCATTCAGATTATGTGCTGGTTCTTCTGTCTGTTAACGGTTTTAAAGACTAACATGCCTCAGTGGTTTTTTTCTCCTATGGAAGAAACTGATTCAAATGTAACACTTTCTTACTATTTTTCTTTTAGTGTGAAATTAGTTCTTCCACATTTTATCACATTTACTTAAATCATCTACTAGTATCAAGCACCTTCTTGTGCATACATCTTGGATAACAATGATTTTAGTTCAGTAAATACAACTTAAAAGTTTGTCAAAAAATCCTGAATCTGTGGAATCAAATACTATATTTTATATTAAGTGGAAGATTTTTGTATTTTCCTCATGTGTAAAAGAGTTGCAGCTAAAAACTTTATTATCTTAAAATGTTGCAATGTAGTCACTAGCTTAAGCTACTTGTGGGAGGGGCCAAGTCACTGGCTGCAGCATCAGGAGATTTTTTTTTTTTTGTAAAGAGGAAAAACATCCAATACTTGCTATTGTAGTATCCAAAATTTTCCAACAGCTGTATACAATTATTTTGTTTGCTCTATTCCTGTGTCCTTGACAGATTTTGTTAGGTGTGATGTTTTATTTTTTTATTTAGTAGCAACATGCACTTCCTCTGTGTTCTTTTCACTTTACAACTGAATATCTAAAATAGGTTTGATATATCTTTATATGTATATTAATTTGTCTTTTTTTCTTTTTATTGCTTGAAATAAACCATCAAACCAATTCTATTTGTAATAAGATGCTAAGTTTTACAAAAGTTAAGTTTCACTGAAATTCAAAGAAATTGATAGGCTATTAGATTAGAGGTAAAGTCCCATTAGTGTGTGGAGTTTGTTCTCCGCATTTGACCCATCCCCTGAGGGAGCGGTGAGCTGCAGACACAGTTGCACTCAGGAACCGTTTGGTGGTTTATCCCCCCCCCAATACAGCCCCTTATTGCTGAGTGTCAAGCAGGGAGGCACTGGGTCCCATTTTTAGAGACTTTGGTATGACTGAGCCAGGATTTGAACTCACAACCTTCCAGTCTCAGGGTGGACAATCTACCACAAGGCCATTGAGCTGGTTGAGATTACAAAAGTTACATTTAAAAAAAAAAATCCTTCATTTTTCTTTTCAAATCTGACCAATTCTGTGACCTCTATCATTACCGCGTGTTAATTCATCTTAAGACTCCGATTTGTATCTTTAGCTATTCACTGAAGCCTCTGGTGAGAGCTGGTGACTTTGCAGCTACACATCCCTCCAGTACAAAACATTAATATTTGTGTTTGCAGATAAAGGGAATTACTTCTTGAGCGCTTAGGGAAACATTGATACATCTGGCAGATAGAGAAAGGCACTATTTTGAGCAATCAGATCTTTTTTTTTCTTATTTACCTTTAGCTGAACTTTTTCCTGCAAGCAAAGTCTATTAGCAGCTGTCGCTTCTTATCGCACTTGGCTCGGATTTGTCCTTCTCCAACCCCATCACTGTCTGGCAATACCTAAAATACAAGCATATGAAAAATAGAGAGACGGGTGAATCGGCGAGGTGGTTCAAATGGAATTTAGCCTTTTGTGTCGTTTAATTGGTACAAAATTCAATTTAAAGTTTGCAGTTCAACATGTGATAAGCTAAACTCCTGTGATTTCAAACCTTTCGGGACTTAGATTTACTAAGCTTTTGATAAAGTAATATACGGCTGCAGTGTTACCATATGAACTGGACAAAACAGGGTGTTGACGTGACTCATGGGTAATGCCTTACCGCCGGCCCTCATGTAATCAGGCCAGAGCCTTCGCCATCACTTCCTGATACGTCAACCGCCACATTGCAGCCAGTCGACAGCAATTAGTCAGATTCGGCCTGAGTTACGTTTTTAGAAGAACTACTTTCACCAATCATGAGTGAGCTTGTTCAAAGTCCACACCTCTCCCACTGAAAGCGGCTCTGGGGAATCTGTCAATCAAACGTTCGAGGCGGGGTCAGTGGGCACCACATGCTTTTACTGAGGGATTTGATTGGTCAGTTTATAACTTGAATGACTGCGGCGCTCACATCGGAGCCGTAACGGGGCATAAGGGGCGCCGCTCAGTGGACGCTTCCGCAGGGAACCTTGAACTGTCTTGTTCTTGGTTGTACTGAAAAACAATGAATTTCCCCCCAGGGGATTAATAAAGTATCTTGATTGATTGATTGATTGAACCCTAGCCCTAGGAGCCTAGGGTTAAGTCTCATCTCCTCCTTCTTATGTTCTCTTTCTAAGCTGCTGCATCCCAATCTTCAAAATGATCAAATTCACCAAACAGGTTAAAGAAAATTATAAAATCCCTCATATCTTTTCTTCTTTCTTGCTGTGGATGAAGGTCAATATTGTGGGAATGCTCAAAAAAGTGCTCCTACACTTGTAGGTGGCTCCACCATGAACGCCTACACCTACAGTGGGCACAAGACGTGACGACCTAGACAACGTAGCAATGGTCTACTGTCCTGTCCACTGTTGAGTGTTGGGTCACCTTTGCAAAGAAATAATGGTTGTCAGCATTGCGGGAGAAGGTAAGTGATACATCAAGATCAATATGATCCTCAGGGTTAGCTTTGGTGGAGAAAGTGCAACAGTCAGCGCAGATATCACCAAAACTGAATTGGTTCTTGTAGCTGGCCCAGTCACCGCCATTTTCACCATCATCATTCCCCAATTCCATCAACACACCCAACTCTCTGTTCATAGATGATAATGGTCCACCAAATTGGGCCAGATTGTCACAGCTGGATTTCAGGAAGAGGGAGTGTCTAAAAATATATAGCAGTTAATGTCCATACCCCATAGAACACGTCTGAGACCAGCTGAACCAGACTGGATGATCGTACCCCACCCCAAAGTGACCTGGCAGAACTGCACTTGTAGAAGAGTGGAACGCATTGTCTTAGAACACCATGAGGCTAGTGAGAAGCAAGACCCAATGCAGTCTAACTAGTGGAAATACCACAACTGACATGGTCAAGTTTCTTTAATATTGACTTAATGTTATGGGAATTCACAAGTTTATATACAAAATCAAGGCTTTTTATGTTTTTAGATTAGGTTACATGAACAGTTCTCTTATCCTGACAAACATTGAATTGGAGCCAAATAAGGCAGTAACTTATTTATGAAAATGTTGTTTCTTATCATTCCTTATTAGAAATATCAAATGGAACTTTTGTGTATTTCATTAAAATTCAGCCCAAATAGGAAAAGCACTTATGTCCCTAGTTATTGAAAGTAATATGAATATATATTAGTATGATCTGAGCGAATCCTTAATGGCATAGTTCTCTAAGTTCTGCCTCCAGTCTACCCTGTGTCTCTCTGACCTGGGCCTACAAGGCCTGTCCCACTGACATTGGCATCTCTTGGTAAAGAATGACCCTCATTTCCGTGGACACAGTACTGTGTCGGCTCCCCCCGGATCTGGGCGCCTATTCCATTTCATGCTGCATCACCCCGGCGCGTGATTATGCTGCTCTTTCAGGTGCGAGGGAGGAAATGTTTCGTGAAACTGATGTCCCTGTCAACTAAGTGCGGCTCTCCCTTCTTCTCTCGAGTATGTCACTTCACTGATTGGTGAATTATCATTTCGGTGTTGAGAGTCGCCCCACTCCTCGCACTCACTGGTTAAGGTCTGTGCGCGAGAGGAGGCGGAAGGGACAGGGCCCTCATTTGCATTCGCCTCCCAGTTTAATGTCAAAACCAGAGCTGGAACGCCAGTGTTGATGTCAACACGTGTGCACGAGCGTCACGTTGAAAAGGGTGAGATGTTTCTTTGCAAAAAGAAATAAATTTGTTTGGGAAAATGGGGTTTTAGTTGGATGTTCAAGTGGTATAACTGAACAGTGAGAATATGCACGGTAAGGAAAAAAAGAGATGATTAAATCTCAACATGTGGTAATTAACCAGTCATTAGCTGATTCCTCAGTTCTGTGAGATCATAACTTTCTCAGCACTTCTGCAAAATTAACACACTTGCTCTAACTGTCAGTCAGTGACAGGAAGCCCTCAATCCAAACTCCTCTAGAATTACGGAAAATATGCCAAATAATAAGCACAAGTCGATGTTTTTCTAGTAATTATCCACATAATCAGTCATTTTCCAGTTTTTTTTATTTTTTTATTCCTGGCAAACATTTTTAGTGTGATTCAATCAGTTTCTGCTTGGCAGACAGATGCATGCAGTGAGATATTCTATAAATCTATTTTGATTCAAAAAAAACAAACAGTATCAGTGAGGCTGTGCGCATGCAGTTTATTACAAGTTTGTTTATGTTTGACAATGTAGAGCTCTGGGCTTCTCATTGGAGTCCAGGCTGGTCTATTCTAGTCCAGAGACGCTGGCTCAGTAGACTGGAATCCTTCAGGACACCGGGGGGACATCCGATTCCCTCAATGCCTAAGCACTGAACTAAATGCTTCTGCATTATTCATGTGTATATCACTTTATTGCTGTGCAAGGTTTTCACTCAAAGTTTCTACCATCTACTGCAACTCCCCCAACAGACTTAAGCTGGAAAAAATATTAAAAATAAAAGTTCTGTCTCTGTGAATTGTATGATCCGACATCCTAAACAGACAAAAACATCCTCACATTTATTCTTACTAAACACAAATTTAATTCTGTCCATCAAGAACTACAATACAGTAACAGGCAAAATAACTAATCTATTTTAATGCTGTTTCAATTGTTCTATGTTATTTTGATCTATTATGTCAGTTTATTTCCTTATTAAACTGTTCTTACGCACAAGGAAGAAAATTCTTATAATGGACCCACTCTTATAAAATTCATGTTTTTGGTGTTTTCGAGATGATCTGGTGGCATTTTTCTGATGTTTTTATATATATATATATATATATATATGCGATACATATTTATATTTTTATCTTAGTTTGATCTTTTTTTTCTTTTTTTAATCTATCTTCATTCATATTTCATTGTACAGGGAAACCCGTTTCCTTACTGTGCATAAAATAATAAACTATTAGAATCTTGAATCTTTAATATATATACATACAACTCAGCTGGGTCCTTTTTGCTAATACAAAAAAGTTTCAAAAAAGAGTGGAAATTTCGATATCTGCGGCGTGGTATTGATCCGATACCAACTAGAGATCAATAAAATCGATATTTTGAATCGATCCACTTAGCAGTATTATGAACATATACAAGAAAATACCAAATTTAAAAGTGCTATTAAGCTGCTGTCTGATTGCTGTAATGCACAATTTTACTACAAATGATGGCTTATGCTTTAAAATTTGATATATTTCGAGAACTGTAAAAATGCATCTTTTTCCACCCCTTAAACGTCCCAATATGTCAATGTAATGTGTAAATTTCATGAAGGATCAATAAAAGTATGTCTTAACTATGGTTCCATGGAATATTGTTGTATATAAACAGCTTAAGTGCTTGTTTCTGAGCATTTCTGAGTACGGGTGACAGGATTTGCTCAAAAGACTAGTGGTAATTTTAGAAACTGCAGCTTTTGCCAAATTTCTCCAGCCCCTCGGTTGACCCTTGGCTTAATTCTGACTTGACAAATCAAAGAAGTTGGAATGTATCCGTCAACTGCTTTCATTCATTCTGTGTTCACTTCATCCTCTTTGGGGTCACGGGGTGTCTAAAGCGTATTTATGCGTTTGGAGATCCAGGACAGTTCATCATGCAGGCACACAAACACTCCTCCAGGCAGACATTAATTTGAAATGCATGTTTTTGCACTGCGGGAGAGAGCTTGGAGAAATGGGCTTAAAGCCATGCTCAGCGGAATGGAAAAGATAGTAAAGAAAGGTCCCAGTCAAGATTCAAACCAGCACCACCTTTGAAGTGAAGCACCAGCAGTGAACGCCACCTTTCCAGTGATGTCAGAGAAATTAATCTAGTTGTCTGATCTGTTCTGTATGTGCTCATGCTGCCAAGTTACAGTGAACTGACTGACCAGGTATGTTATGAAAGGTAATTTCTTCAAACTTTTCACATTTGTATGTACAAATAGATGAATTGGGAGTGAATCTTTATTCAGTTAAAGGAGCAATAGCTCTACTTTCGTCATTAGGCATGTGTGACTGTGTGTCAGATGACCCAAGCCTTACATTGTCGTGTTATCCATCCCATCCATGGACAGGCTTTCATGTCTGACACAGACACCGGTGAAGATAAAAATTAATTTTAAAAAAAAGTTCAGCGCACTGTCTTGTGGGGTCCAGATGACCCCATTCCCAACAAAGAAGAGCACATTACACATTAACCACAATTGTGTATAAGCTGGCTAAAAAAAATGTCCCCATAATACCTGAGAAAATGACCATTTTACAGTTTAAGCCAGAACATTTGTGAACAATAGTTTGGTTTTACAACAGTAGTCTTGTTTGGGACCCCTTTAAAAAGATAGACAAGTCTAGATTCTGTTGTTTCTCCTACTACAAAATTTCCAATGACACATTCACAGGTTCTAATCTAAGACACCTGATTTAGGTAATGAGTGGGTGGGTTGGGTGTCCAAGAACAAGCAGGGGCTGTGCTCTGCGACAGACTCGGAATCTGTCCAAGGTGTGCCCAACAGTTGCTGGGATAGGCCCCATCAGCTTTGTCATGTCGAAAAGGATTATTCCTTCTGCTATCCAAGGTATGTTGACGTTGGGAGTGGGGTCATCTGGACCCCACAAGATAGTGCCCTGATTTTTAATTTTTTTTCTCAATGAATTTTAAATTTTCACTGGTGTCTGTGGCAGACTTGAAATCCTGTCCAACTTTATCCAAATTTGTCATGGAATGGATAACACGTCAATATAAGGCTAGGGTCATCTGGACCCCATAAAGTAGTATAAGGGATAAGTGGTATTGGAAAATGGATGAATGGACCTAAGCTGCCCTTGTTTTGCTACTAAAATATCACAGTATTGGACTCATCAGTCAACCCTTTAACATCAGAGGTGTTTCTGGCTACACCTAAATAACATACAGTTCTTGACCTACTCTTCAGCTGTTTACGTTGAAGGCTGTTTCAGCTGTTAAAGCAATTAATGTGATTCCAGTGAATTCTGAAGTGGAGGTAGGCAGCTTACGGTTTATAGTAATGAAGTGCTTCTGTAATCAATGTAAATCAACTGGTTCTCCGCATCAAAATCAGCTGATTTAAGTTGTTTGCATAAACATTTGAAGGTAAGAAAGAGTGTGTGTTATTTAGCTGATGTCAGCTACACCTTCGGCGTTAAAGGGTTAAGCTAGCTGTTATGCAACGTTCACATTGGCAACATGAATTTACCCAGCCACATCCACTGGACAGTCAATGTAAACACGTGTATATGTCCATTTTGGGCTTCAAAACTCTTGCATTTATGCGTCACTACGCAAGTTTTAAGTACTATTGAACACGTGTTGAAAGTTAAAAATTTTGAACTTTGACCAATCAAATCGGATTTGGTAGCGACGTGTGGGTGACCTCCCAGAATTCATGGGAGTTGTCAGGTACTGGTGGTAGTGGACCCAAAATGGAGGACAACGGTGAATTAGAGGGTAGGGGGTTTATTGTAATGTAGTATGAGACAGTTCCCAGGATGGCTGTAGGTCGATGGCGTCAAATCCTGGTGGTCCTTGACGTAACAAGTCTGAGGTCAAACGTGGTTTGGGAATTGTTTTAGGTCGGTGTACTCTGCCGGAGTGAAAAAGACAAACCAACATTGGCTGGCGGGCGTGGATGTCCTTATAAAAGGTGATGATGAGCAGGATCCAATCTTTAGCTGGGTGGGCGGCCCTGACACTTGACAGGAGGGCCAACTGTTTGTGGATAATCTGAACATGGAGAACACACTAAACTAGTGGTCTGTTCTGTTTTTCAAATATGGGAATAGAGCTGTGAAAGAAAAAGCCTGGTGCAAGATTTGCACCAAGCCTCCTCCAGCTGTAGGTTCATACACTAGTATCGGGTAGGGACAGCCCAGAGTGAACATAAAATGCTAAAAGTGCATTCACACACACTGAACAAAGGTGCCCGTTGTGTACTTAGAATTATGATTTTCAGTTCTACCAGGTATATAAAAGAATGCCAGTTTTTCTTTTCTTTTATAGTATTTGATGAACATCCAATAAATATAAGAGTGAAGCTGCGAGGAGGACTGTAGCAGCAGAGTAGCGTTGAAGGTGATGCAGTACGATAAGACGCTTTGATCTGAGACTTCTTTCACACGAGGGTCTTTAATCCATACAAAGGGAAAATGTATGTCTGTGCTAATTACTCACAAGTCTGGCAGAGCAATGCGCAGCTTTGCCAACAAAGTTCTACGCCCTCTGACCTGCATTACCCCCAGCTGCAAAGCGCTCCGTGCTGTAAACACTGGGCCTGCCCTCTTTGTGTGGCTGCTCCGAGCCAGCACGTCTAGCGACCATTCAGCTCTGCTCCAAAAATACTCCTTCAGCCATCCACACGCTTTCTGCTTTGTTGCTCTCCTTCATTGCTCAGACTGTTTGCTTTCATTTAGATCTAAACAGAAAAAGCAAAGAGGGGAAGTCCCGCTGGGGGTGTTTCTTAGTAGTTAAACTTGTGTGAAGAATTGCTGTACATGGCTGGCAACTTAATTGGATCCCTCACAAAGCTACGAAGCCTCCATCAACAATGTGTTTCAGATTAACTGTTGACACTGGATGACAGGGGAGCCTGTAAAAATGTCAAAGCAAAAACACGGCATCAGGCTGAGCCCAATTTCTCACAAACATCATTGCAGAAGTTACCACAGAGTAGATATTATGAGTCGGTGAGCCCCACCTGAACCTGCTCCCCGACTCTGCTGGAAGTGAGAACCGCGTCTTGTCAAGGTATCTCTGCTCTTTGTGAGCAACAATAGATGGTGACAAAACAGAAAGGACAGCTCTTCTAAAATGTCAGACGGTTGGGGTCCGGCTGAAATATCCCCCCTCTCCCCTCCCTGTCTATCTTGATCGATAGCGCTACCTTTGACAATGCTGCGTGTTGTCACTATGACATTTGGTCCCCCTTCTTCCCCCCACCTCACCTGGCCTCACCGCTGAATAGGAATATAACAATGAGATATAATACAGGATCAATAGCTACACTTCGGTGATGCATTCTCTCCCATAATGAATGCGGATGCAGGAAAACAAATACCTGCATGGGGAGTTGGTATCCGAGACACTGTGTCTGTAATAGCCAAGCCTGTGATGTTTCATTAAGGCGTTTCCGCTTGTGTGTGTGCTTTTTTTATCCTCCTCTTTATTCATACAATCAAGAAAAGGATATAGGCATGATTTAATCAAGTCCATAGCAGTAATGACAGTCTAGCCTCTTGGGTATTTATGAAGAGTGCTATGAGTATGCTCGCGTCTACGTGGCCTCATGCCCACGAATACCATGTCATTGTTTGCTTTTCACTCGCCAGATAGTGCAGTATGTATAATAAATACTGAAAATGAATTGATCTTTACCACATGTCAGTGTCTGCATATTGAGTTACGTTTCTGCAGCGTGTTGGTACAGCTCGCCCAGATCTGTGACAGCAGTACACTCGTGTGGTATAGCGGTACTTCTGCAGCATGATTTGCTTACTCTAGATGTTGAGTGCACTGTACAAGTGTGTTTACATCATGTATATGTGTCAGCGTGACTACTGGAGCTATGGGAAATAAAGTAGCATATTTTCCACACTGTAAGGCGCACAGAATTATAAGGAGTACCATCAATGAATGGTTTATTTTTGTACTTACGTCATACATATAGTATATTGAATTACTCGGCGAGGCAAAAGATTCAGAGATAAGTTCGTCAGTCAGTCAGACTTTATGAGATGTGTTCACATTAATTTTAGAGCTTATTTGTGACATGCTAAATGATAGCAACATTAGCATATTTACAATACTTGTAACTTCTAACCTTGTTTGCAACACGTAGAAGAAACAGAGTTATCACTAACAGAATAGTTATTGTGACCACGCTAACTCCAAGCCTCGTTAGTAACAAGTACTACGTTTGGGAGTTAGCATAGTCACAACCTTGTTAGTAACACAAAAAACAGCCCGACACAGTTGCAACATTAGCTGTGAGACCGTATACTTACCGTAATTCCCGACTTTGTTAGTATTACAAGAAAAAACACAGTCCGACACGCTAAACCAAAGCTGCATTCACGGATTTACAACAACACCCAACTTTGTTAGTAACACAAAAAAGCCCACAGTTCAACACCGCTACACTTTAGCATATTCATAATAAGTCCCAACACTTTTAGCAACACATGAAGTTGGATACTGCTGCACGCTACCTTCATTAGCGTATTTGCAATAACTCACCACCCTGGTAGAAACATTAAAAAAAACATAGTCCAACTCTGCTAGACGTTAGCGGCGTTAGCATGTTTAGGTCTACAATAAATCCAAACCTTGTTTAAAACAAGTGAAAAATCACAGTATAACACTGCTACACATTACCTGCATTAGCGTATTTACAACAACTCCCATCCTTGTTAGCATTACATGAAAAAACACTGTCCAATACTGTTAGACGTTAGCTGCGTTATCATTTTAAGGCCTACAATTGGTCTCAACCTTGTTTGCAACACGAAAAAAAAAAAACAGTATGAGACTGGTACACATTAGCTGCGTTAGCATGTTTACAATAACTCCCATCTCTGTTAGTCCATAAAAAACACACTCCGACAACACAACACTAAACATAGTCCAATTAACTATACATTAACTACGTTAGCGTATTTGTAAAAACTCTCAACCCTGTTAGCAACGCATGAAAAAACACAGTTCGACACCGCTAGATGTTAGCTGCGTTAGCATGTTTAGGCCTAAAAAAGCTCCCAACCTTGTTAGCAGCACATAGAAAACACAATACAACACCACTACACATTAGCAGCGTTAGCATATTTATAATAACTCCCAGACTTGTTTGCACTTTGAACAAAAAGCAGCGTACCGTGTACTCCTCAAAATATTTTGACATCAGTGATAACCAGAATTAATCTACATTTGAGGCACTCCAAACTGTAAGGTGCACTGTAATAAAAATGAATAGATAAATCAGAAAATAAGGCTTTTTAGTTTACCCTATAGTGGAAAAATGATATGATAGAATATGCTTGTGTGGTTTTATGGTTGCACTGTTCATGCTTAACGTATTACTTTGCATTAATTTAAACCAAAGCAGAATTCTTAAATCTCTCTATTAGTGTTACTCTAAAACATGCTAGGTGTCCTTCAGTTTTTCTTGTTGTTGCTATCGTTGTTTAATAGTCACCAAAGCACCGTGCAGTGTTTGGACCCCCGTTTGGGCTCCTGCATGACTGATGCCTTGAGCGCCTGCTGTTTAAACATCTCTGCACGCATTTCCCGTTTGATCAGCGTCTGCCATTCTTACTGATTTTCCAAATCACTGATGCTTGTCAAAGAATTAATTACCTGGATCGTTGCTCCGCTGTCTCCGGCACCAGCTGCGGGGTTCACCAGAGAGCCCTCAGTATTCTCCAAGCATTCCAGGCTAATCACCCACAATCCTCTTCAAAGTCAACCTAACTGGCCCACCACCCAGAGAACAATGCAGAATTAGGCAACATCCTGACATTAACATTGTCATATTTGCATTCCAGCATATAGGAGATTACCCTGCAGGGTTCTGCCAGTGGGGGTGAACATTAGCCACAGCGCTAATAGAAGTTGTCTGCTATTAGCATCGTGCACACAGGGTTATTTGCTGACGTGCAACATAATGTTGGAATTTCTTTATGAAGATGCATTAAAGCTTGGACAGATTACATCCCAAAAGGGCTAACCGGAGCTTAATGATGTTTTTGCTCTGATCTTCATCATATAAACCTTTAAACAACCTTTTTTTGTTGCATCAGTTAAACAAAAAAAAAATACTCATGCATATTTAAAATGACACCCCCCTCTATCCTTTCATACACCCCCCTCTGTCTAATATAATAATTTTCAGGTGATGTAGCACTTTGGTGTACTGACAGACCCATGTTTTTCAGCAGATTCCTGGCCTTCTAAAACCTTTCTTGATTTAGGAAATAGCTTTATGGCAATTCCAAGTTCATACTGGACTTCGTCAACAAAGTTGTCTATGCTAGCCTTGCTATAATAACGCAAATGTGGTTCTGTGTATTAAAAAGAGGATATCTAATCCTGGCTTGTGTTAAATTGCTTGGAAATTAGAAACAAAATTGTCACATTTCACAGCTATACAACACATCCATTAAGCATTTAAAAATTCTAGCGCTACTCTTTCTAAGGCACTAGTCACAATTTTACTTATGATAAATATAGACTGTCTTTGTCGCAAGTGCGTACTCCTAGCATGTCCCATACATGTTTGCCCATTTTTCACCTGCTATCCGAAAAGACAGTTGTGACTAATGACTAGAGTGGCATAAGGGGAAAGTACTAGTGCTGGGTGGATTGATCCAAAATATCGATAGTATCGATCTCAAATTGATATTGGGAGCGGATTGATACCGGCCCGCAGATATCGATATTTCCACTCTTGTTTGAAACTTTTCTGTATCAGCAGAAAGTTCCTTGCTCTTCATAGTTCCATGTTTTTTTTTTTGGTTGGTAGACTGTTTTACATTCACTTCTATACTTTTTATTTAATTTCAAGATTTTTTTTATTTTAATAAACTTTTATGTTTAATTGAAAATATTGTTCTCAAGTAATTTAAAAAACTTTAAAACTTTAAACTTAAATATGTATATATATATTCACAGTGATTAAATACAATTACGATTTTGAGGTTCATGTCAGATCCACCACATTTAAGAAAAATATTAATATTGGTATCGATATCTGCAATATTGACCAGTATTGGATCAGTATTGGATTGATACCCAAATACTCAGGATCACCCTGCTTTAGAATGTACGACGACTTGTATATCATATCTTAGTTTACGGCAAGATACCAAGGATTCGAGTCCCGGCTGGGACCGTTCTGTGTGGAGTTAGCATGTTCTCCCTGTGCATGCGTGGGTTTTCTTCTGCTTCCTCCTACACTCTACAAGCACGCCTCATAGGCGATTTGTTGACTCTAAATTGTCCCTAGGTGTTTATATGACTGTATACGAGTGTGTGATTGTGGAGGACTGCTGACCTGTCCAGGGTATAACCCACCATTGCCCAATAGTTGCCAGATTAGGCTCCAGCAAGGGATAACCCTGTAAGAGATGAAACAGGTTCAGAAAACTGATGGATAGAACATTTCACAACCCGGACTCTACCTTAAGCAGCACAGTGGACACACTTAGGAATTCACCGGATAAATGCACAGACAGCTAACCACACTGCATGCTAGTCCAATGCACTGTGACATGTTTGGTCCCTCGGTCCAAGATTTACTGATATTAGTGTTCTTTATGGGAACGAAACACTGTCTTTTTAAGAGGTTGTGGGAAAAGCAACTGTTGCAAAATCATAAACTAAACTCTCCCTCCAGATAAGGCTTATTGTCTGAAGGTTAACGTTAAATATTTAATGCTACAGCTAAGAATTTAGCTCAAAATGATAAGTCTCCTTTGTAATCCTTCTTTCTTTTAGATGGCGAACTTGTAGCTTCCACACAATAAACACACTGAGGCGTGTTTTGCCTTCGGGGAGTATCTTGGCATCCGGCTCACACTGAAGCTTGCATATGTGGAAGGGCTATAAATACACCCTGCCCACTGGCTGGTATGTCTGGCCCGCCTGCCTGCTGGTGTGTCTGCGGGGTTGCAGCAGCATGACGTCAGCCGGACTCCAAGCACTTGCTGACCTCTGTCAAAAGTGTGTTTGTGCTGCAGACAGCCCTTTAACAGTGAAGATGATGCCAGCACAGACTCGGAGCTAAGAGCGGAGGGAATTTTGTTACAACATGGAGTGTTACAGCCAGAGGTCCACTGTCAGACAGGGGTGTTGACAGACTTGTTCAGTGAAGGGGAAGTTCTCACAGACCCATGTAGACAAGTCAAAAATTAGAAATCACTTTGGGGGTACGACTGGGAAAACAGTACGACTCTCCGTTTTATTTACATGAGAAGTTAAAATAAGAAAATCTGCTTGTCGTGGATCTTCCATACATCATGTGTAGCAAAACGTGTGTTTTTGTTTTGTTGAGATTCAGCCCCAACTCCAAATGTGTCAGAATGTGCATGTCAGGCAACAAGTATACCTGTCTGCGTGTTCATCGCCACATATCCATGACTAGCCTCCACCAATGAAACTCTTAGCTTGAGCAACTGTGACAAGTTGTCACTCAGGTATTTTTTTTCCCTTTTTCTTTGCCTTCTGGCTTTCTTAAAAGGTGGTCCATTTTTACTCACATATTATCAGTGGTTCTGTCACTTTTGGGGCACACAGCTGTCAAGGCAACGTGACGGAAATGGTTCAGTTTACCTTAAAGGAAATCTTGAACCTTAAAGATTATTTCTACTGTTTCTCAGAAGGATCTTGTTTTGTATAAAAGCCTGGATTTCTTTTGTAAAGACCCAATCTGATTTATTTTTAACATGTTCTTGTGGCATTTTACTGATGGTCATGGATGTAAAGTGAACCCTTTGGAATTACTTGGTTTTATGCAAAAACTGGATACACAATTGTGTTAAATAAAAACATGAAAACCTAAATTGGTGTGATTTAAGCAAGCAATGTTTTTCTTGATTGTTGTGGTTTAGACAGACAAAAAAAAAACAGATCATGTGTCCATTTCGCACAGAAATTGAGCTACTCCCAAAGGGTTCACATACTTGTTCTTGCAACTGTATATTAGGAAAATTTAGCTTAAAATTCAAATCCTGAGTATTTTTTCATTTCGATTATTGTGAGTCAGAAGCAGACAAAGTAAAATGGCATTTAGAAAGGGTACTATTTCCATCCCGGCGAAGAAGACATTTGTATCTTTTTTTTCCTCGCCTGAGTTGGGATCCGGCTCAAAGATTGGACAGCTCCAAAAGTGCTCGCTCTTTTTGTTGCACTGCTAATGTTACGTTGGAGGTGTGAGGGGCTTGAAGCTGGAGGGAGAGCAGGAAAACACAGAGCTCTCACCAGGGGGGAGCAGAAGAGGGCATATTGTACAGCCCACAAGTCTTCCAAATATCTGATGAATTCCTGCCGCTCTGCAGAAACTATGTCCTAGAAAACACCAGTTTTTTTTTTTACATTTTTTTTTATTTTACTTAGGCCAAAAGTGGCGTAATCATAATTAAAAGATCACTGCGAATGCTTCTAAAGTACATCAACCACATTCTCATCCCCAAGTCATCACATATTGACGTTTCGCTCCTCCCGCATCATTTTTTGACGTTTTGGGTCTCCCCAACTCATCATCTTTTGACGTACTGGCTATTCGGAAAAAATCAAGAGTCCGCAACCCTTGGGACACGGCATCGGATACACACTGGTCCTCTGGACGCGACCAGTACTGGTACCCTAACTTTAACACAGTACTGGTTTGCATCCCGTACCGCATCCAGTTCACACCCGATACCGAGTCTGTTACTGGTTAGGGTCCGGTACCGTATCTGGTGAGGTTAGGGTACCGGGTTTGGGTACCAGTGCACTACGCGTTGCAGTACTGGACCGGTTCTATTTCATGTCCCAGAAGGTGGAGACCTGTGATTTAATGGAAGCAGGCAGTACATCGAAAAAGACAACTTAGGGACACCCAAAACGTCAAAAAGTGACGCAGAGGGGTCCTTATCCAAACGTCAATACATGATGACTTGGTAGTGAGAATGTGTTTATCAAAAAATTAATCAAGAGTTTTTAAATTACAGGGTTTTTGGCTTGCACAATAACCATCAGTGTTCGATGCATTTTAGCTTAGGTAACTTGTTTTTTTTTGCTTATTTTCTGTTTTTTCTTCCTTAGCTTTTATAAATTATCCATTATATTTTGCCTTTTCCTTTACTTTTTCTCTAGACTGTAAATCCCCAATGTGAATTTTGCATTTTTATTACATTTATAATAAAAAAAAAACACTTGGAAAGTAGAGCCCCCCTTTTTTTCAGTCTTAGCTATTATCTGTTTTTTCGAAGCGTATGATTGTTCATTTCACCCAAAATATAGTCATTGGGAAGACTGATACTCTGCGCGCTGACTTTTTAAGTCAAAAGGAAAAAACATGCATGTTTCAAACATTTATTTATATCCAGTGAAATGATAAAATAATTAGGATGAGATTTAAACCCTAGTTTACAAAGACACGATGAAAGCAGTTTAGTAACGACGTATTGACAACATTAAAAAAATGTGTTTTTCTACATTTACCTGTTGTTGCATCACCCTTTGGAGGTTATTTTTGCAGATTTTGGATAGCAGCTTACACTACAAAAGAAAAGCTAAAGTTTATTTATTTTTTTCTTAACCGGATCCTTCTGTGATTACTGTAGAAACTCGTCTTAAGAATGAAAAATTCAGCAAATACATTCCTCCTAACAAAATCTATATTTGCATTTGGAGGGAAAATCTTCTGTGACTCTTAAGTGCTTCGGCAAACCAAATATATTCCGTTATTCATCACTTTGTATTTCAATTTTGGATACCTAATTTTAGGGCTGAAAATTCATTTTTACCAAAATCACTCCCTTTTATTATTTCAAAGCACTGTCTGCCATGATTTGAAAGCAATCAGGTGAAAACACATTGCATGTGCCCGGGGCATTTTCTGTTCACAAACCTCATCTCGAGTCAGAGATATGGCAAAACACCTCTGGATCCATGAAAAAGCGCCTTGCACTGAAGTGAGAAATTGGCTACGAGTCATTATGCACAAACACCTAATGCCTTGGCATTTTCTGTCCATACCAAACAATCATCTTCCTCTTCTCTGTCTATTTGCAATTAATGATTGAGTTTTAACCCCCTCCCACCCCCAAAAAAAATCCCATTTCAGCTCTGTGTGTGTAACCCTAACACACACAGCTGCTACCAGCACACACAGCGGCATGCACAGCAAAGCTTATCTCCAGCCTTTAGATTTGGGGCCTATGGAAACAGTCTTGATTATTTCCCTCCTTCTCCAAAGCACTGCTGTGTGCTTTGGGATTAGAGGCTTTCTGTGGTGGCTGCACATGCACAGTGACTGGCTGCAGGCGAAAGAGAAAGAGTTCTTCTGCTCAATAAACCCCCGCCACCACCACCCTTCACCGTCTACTGTGCTCAGTACTCAGCCCACCAACCCCGCCTCCCTGCTTCCCTCCCCATGCCTGACACACTAGCCAGTCCTAGGAGTATTACATCACCCTGATGTAATGTCTAACCAATCACAACACTGCGGCGTTAAAGCTTCCAGGATTATGGAAGTCAGTAGCTCAGACTGGGTAATGAGAAAAGAGAGCGACAGGAAGACTCGCACAAGTCAAACATATTTTAAAAAATAGGTTGAGGATCAATTCTTCTTTTTCCTGAAAATTGAAAAGAAAAAAACCCCATCAAGGTGCCTTTCGTTTTGACTTCGTAGAAATGCCTCAACATTCATAAAACGTCAGTCACAGAAAAATATTCAACTACACGATGACCGACCCAGCTATTTCATTCACGTATTATGGCATTAAAAACCAACCGCGATGATTAGTCATAAAGTGACCTGTAACTGAGCAGGTCAGAGACGGTACTCTCAGGGAAAGCAGCAGCATGACTCATCTGAAATGGTTTATATCAAACAATTCATCCTGAGGCGAGGGACGACGGGCGCCATCAGTCAGGAGTAATGGAGGATGCACGCTGGTGTACGCAAACCATCCGCTCAGCAGACGATGGGTTCAGAGGGGTTGGGAGGGTCAAAAAAAAAAACGAAGAGACCGCAGGCTCTGTAAAATGATCCTAAATTGCATTTCTTTCAAGCTCTATTTGTTGCCATGGCAATACGTTTTCTATTAGTGTTTATTCACACCAAGAAGTCTGTTGTGAACTGGGCTAGAAGGCGATTGCACTGACGTTGGGCATAACGATCCGAGACTGATCACTGTTTTTGTCATTTGACTGTCTACCAATAAATGGAAATAACATTCTCTGAATGCAGACGTTTTATTTTCCGTTGTGGTTTGACTTATTGCACACTGGACTGTTTGCATTTCAAAGCCAAGCCATGTTGATCATTTGACCCTGAATGCCGCAATATTGTTGTAGTAGCTTTGGAGAAGCCCACCAACGCCCATTTAGTGATCACATCAAACATTTATTTCTGCTGAAGGACAGGACGGAGACACTGAACCAACAAAACAAACCGTAATTTGGAGTCAAACATATTCAAGAACAGCACTATCTACCCTGCATGTCCTTGATGTTGCATTTACCAGCCTGGTTAACGCCTTGACCCCTAAATTTATTTCAACTGTAAAAAAATGTTTTTCAGCCATTTTCTAAACCAGTTTTGTCCCTTTCGGGGTCACAGGGGTGCCTGTGCCTAACCCGGCCACTCATGGGCGAATGCAGGGTACACCCTGGACAGGTCACCCGTCTGTTGCAGGGCCTCAATCACACACCCATTCACACCTTGGATCGGTAAATAAATGTCCCCCACTGATGATCCTATTGCAGGTCCCCCAGCCAGGACTTGAACTGGGGCCTTCTTGCTGTGAGGCAAGAGTGCTAACCACTGTTCCACCGTGCAGCTTTGTTTTTGCGAAAACATGTTTTTGTTGTCATGTAGATGCTAAAATGGTGTCATTTTGGTGAGGAAGTAGTTTGATGCATATTTGCATCAATAGGCATCAAGGGGTTGAAGGGCAAAAAGCTGTAGCATCTGGATGCCAGTAAAACAGGCAAACCAAAGACAACTTGATACTAGAAAAGTGAATGTTACTGATCTTAAGTGGCAGGAGGTGGATCCCTATTTGTCTGAAGGTGGCAGTGGAGCGAGGGTTGTAGAATATCTTGGTTGAGGTAAAATACAAGCCTTGACTTGAACAAATATGTTGTTCAAGTCGAAGAAGAATTCATAAGTGGGAAGTCCATTTCAGTTGCCATTCTAAGCAGTACTTTGTAGTGGAGGCATACAGGGAGTAGTAGGGCATAAAGATTCTGTACAATCAGTGAAGGAACTCACAACGACATGAACTAGATTGTTTGTTGGGAACATTCAGGAGTTTGGTCAAAGTTGGACACTTGATTGGCAATGGGGAGACTCAAGGTAATTTGTTGAAGGCAAAGGTAACCGAGGGAGACAGAGGCATGGTCTATAACGAAACTAGGTCAAAAACATGAACTAAGCTAGATTTGAGGAATGCTGGAAGGAGTCATCAAACAAGTGACCATGGTGGAAGATAACTGTATATGTGGAGGACAACCCAGGTAAGGTGAATTAGCTTGATGAGGAATTAGCATGTGCACATGACAAAAACGCAATTGGAGCTTGTTTGGGGATTTTTTACTCACACTTCAGTCTTGACGACCTGGATAATCGACAGCAAAATGAAGATGTCTCCAAACTAAATTGGTGTTGATTGCTTTGTCGCTTTTTTCTTTCACTCATAACATACACAACACCAATCTCTAAACAACACTGATGTTTTCTGTTTAGCATAGCTCTGCACACTCTGGTTCTGGAGGGAAAACTCAACTGTCCACATGGCAAATCTAAACACATGCAATAGAGGCACAACTTGCTGTGTTTGACAGGACGGCATCGGTAGACTCAGATCTTTCGGGAAGGCTGGAGTGATAAAGTACGCACGCGACAGCGGAAGCCAGCAGGGCGCTGAAAAAAGCCCACTTCAAAACCAATGGCCCATACCGCCCATGCTTATCTGCACTTATAGGTAGTTTCACGGCGTGCTGATAAAGCTGCCACCATGGCAGTAGCCACACTTTCTCTAGCAGCCTGTACGTGAGTAAAGTTTCACGGCAAAGTTATCAGGGTAAAACCCTTTTGATTGGTATCAAGAGGCCGTATGCTTTTCAATTTCGGAACCCATTCAAGTCAAAAGTGCTCACGTGAGAAGTGCAAGGCTTTAAATCAGGTTTCACATTTGGCCCAGAGTCTATGAGCAGAGGTAATTCTTATACCTCCACTGTGTGTTTTCGCAGTGTCAGGTTTGCTATTGCTTTAGGTTTTTGTGAAACATGGCTGTTTTACCTGACACACTACTTCTTGTGATACGCCCCCCTGAGATTACCCAAACCCTTTATATTTTCGTTTGTTTGTTTGTTTTGAAATGGAATGAAGTCAGAGGAAACGGCCGTTTTTTTGTCGGAATGCCGTAGTCAGAACTTTTTTTTTCTGTTATTGCTCACTTTCTCATTTTATTCTCACTCTTCTCCTTGTCAGACCAAGCAACCACCCCTCCTCCGTCCCATTTCCACCCGTTCAAAAGCGCGCACAACAGCGTCTCTCTTGCTCGCAACGTTGGATTGCAAAACAGGTAGAAAAATGAGACATCCAGCAGAGAGGCCGCCTCATTAGAAACATACATCCCAGTCATTCCGAGCAGCAGCTTTCACATTTTACATACAGAGATGTGCCGGGGAGTGAAGGAGAGAGAAAAGATGAATGTAAATCTCAAAATAAGTAAGGCATTAATATTTCATTAGTGCCTCTTTTTCTCTCTGAGTGACAGAGGAGCAGAGATAGAGGCTGATTTAATGATTTTAGAGTCTCTTTCTTTCATTCGCTCTCCGTGCAATGTCACTGCCTCGCCTTATTTCTCACTCAGCAGATGGGCTTAGCCTCGATTTTTTTTTTCTTTTTTATGAATTCCTCACAGACCCAGCTGCACATAATTACACTCAAGTCTTCCTTATCTCTCAAATTAAAAAGATTAGATTATTTGTGAAAGAAATGTATGCAGACTCATCTAAAATGATAGGCACAGGTAGGTTATGTAGCATGCAAGACACTCCCCTCCAACCCCAAACCAGAGTCTTGTACACTCACTCATAGACACGTCCTCTACCACAAAGATATCTCATTTTTTCCTGTATGAATGACTCTGATGCTGCACAGAGCTATTTTGTAGTGTATCATCTGAACGTCTTCAGAAATCCTATTTCTTGATTTGGAAACGTGGCTTTCTGTGTCTCACAAAGAACACCGGTCTCTGTCTTTGAACCTTTGAGGAACTTACTCCAGATAGTAGTTTCGGATTGTTGTGATGAGACAAGCCAAAGCGTTCTGGTGTGCAATTTCACATAGCAGTTGTGCTTCTGTACTACAATAGTCCCTAGCATTTTGGGGCCATGGACCACATTATTGTCAGACAATACTTTCCTATTGATTGGTTGAAGTTTGAAGTCTGATTTTTTAATAATTTCGTCATCCACTGCAGCAGGTTTAACCCTTTACACCAGAGATGTTACCAGTAACACCTAAAGAACACACATTCTTTGACGTACCATAACTTTTCAACCGTTTGTGCGATCAAAGTGAATTCTGAAGGTACGGTCGCAACATGAGTTCAAAAGACCAGTTCCAATGAAAGGTCTATGAATGTGTTTCAGGTTTCCACGTTCATAACTTTTGCTGTGCTGCTATGGAAGTTTTTTCAGGTTCTAAGTAAAAAATGAACAACCATTAAACACTTGTTGAACGTTGAACAAGGTGGAACTTTGACCAATCAAGGACTCACATTTACTAGTGATGTATGGATGGCAACCATTCTAATTAATGAAGGTGCCAACTGTTTGAAAATTGATCATGGAGGAGAAGTTAATAATTGATTATTACTGAATAATTGTACATTCACAAAATGTACACTGCTTTGACATTTCGCACCAAGCCTCTTCCAACAGTAGGTAGAACACAGTAGATAAAGAAGAAGCCCCTCCCTACTTATCCAGTGTGAACACTATGTGCTAAAAGAGTGTTCAAGAACCGGAGCCATTTGTGCTTCGATTAATTCTTGTTGCGCTCACTGATGTCAAAGCAATTTTGAGAGGTACACACGCTTTGTCAAAAGGTTTGGTTGGGTGTTTTTGTGAATACACTAATTACAAACAACTTCTAAAGTTACTGAGAGCTCAAGTAATATATTTTGACTGACTCTTTGGCTTCGCTCAATGTGGCTTATACTTCAGTGCACCTTAAATATGACATAGGTTTTAAATAGACTATTCATTGATGGTTCGCCTTATAATCTAGTACACCCTTTGCAGAAAATATAGTAGTGAACATATGTCCCAATTGCAATACAGTCCCATATTATATAGTCCTTTGGGGTTTAGTTAGTAATGAGGAAATTCATACATAGCCAGAGACTCTTTGTGACATTTTTAGTTTTATGTAGAGTCCCAGCCAGCAAGGGCAAGTTGGCTCCATATGGTATAAAAGTGGGCAGAAAATGTGGGCCCGAATGGGTTTGTCTCTAGCTAGCCCACCATTGAGTGCCCACTTAAAGGGTTAGTGATGGGGTTGTGGGTCATTTTCGGTGTTAACTGTAATTCGCCATATATTTACCATTTCTAAATGTTTTGGCCGTATTTTGAGCAAGAAATATTGAAATAAAACAGCATTTTTGAGGCCAAATTTGGCAAACCTGTCTCTTCCGGGTGAAAAGCTCCGTTTTGGTCACGTGGTGCGTGTGACGTCAAAAAGCTATCCGTTTATCAGAGCCATGCTCGAAGCTGGAAGACGTGGAGCATCTCGTAAAGCTTTATTTACAGATCTGAACCTTTTGGCGACTCTAAATCAACTCAATAATGACGCTGACTATCCGGGTCGGTAATGCAGAGTTTCATATGCAAAATAAAGAGCTTAGAGACATGTATGCAGGACCGTCCGCCACTTTATTATTATTTATTTATTTATTCACTTATTTAATCACTTTAGTCTCATACCCAGAAGCTCTTTCACCACCTTACTGCACGTCTCTGACATGCGCAGAAAAAAAAAGGAGAACGTAAACAGCTCCGTACGCCCCGTTCTCCACATGAATCGTCCCGTTTCAACACACAACAACAACAGGGGATGACAACAGTCTGTCACGTTAGCTAAGTACACTGAAAATTCCGAAAACGATTCCTCTTCAGATGAAAGCATCACACAGAAATGAATGAGATCTGATCTTTCACGGAGGAAGAAATGACTGGTGGACCGCTACGAGTGTCGATGGTTTCATCAACGGATCTGCAGAGATCCTGCAAGCCACCATCAATGATTAATAAACTGCAAATCAAACAAAGAAACTTCCAAACATGTGCAATGTTTTAAACATTCAGTTTACCTGTTGAAATCAGAAGCTTTTCACAGTTTAGTCGGTCTGGTTCTGCTCAGTGTTCATTCACAATAGGCTCATTTCGATTGTAAATCTCGTGAATTTACGACTTTAAAAATCATAATTTTAATTTTTTTTTTTTTTGGTGGCCCTAATACTCCGTCAGACCATAACACCGATGTTTATAGAATTCAACTTTGCCGCAGCGCACACACATACATGTATCTGCAGACACCCCGGGTCCGCCTGCATTCTGCTGCTGGCGCTGTCTCACTCACATGACGTCAACGCGTCATGTGACCCAAATCGAGCCGTTTCTGAAGCAGGGCGAAATGCGAGTGTGATTTGTCGATTAATTTGTCAAATTTTACAAAAACCTGCGTTTGTCAACGGTAATTATTTGTTCTTTTTGATACATTAGAACATATGGAATATATCTGGATACTTATTTTAGCTTTGTCCCAGGCCATTACTAACACTTTAAGCCAGTGTGGGCAAACACAGTTGGGGCCACCACAGAAACCTATTCGGGGCCCACATTTTCTACCCACTTTTAAACCATATGGCGTCCACTTGGTCTTGCTGGCTGGGGTGAAGTAAAAAAATAAATCCACATTTTCAGGACAGACTCCTGACATTATCTGTTAAATGCAGATGTATTTTTCTGTAAGGTAGAGCATACTTCCTCTGTCTCCTCACAGGCTCTTTTCTGCATAAAATAACTTTCCAAGGACGTGTTTTTTCTAGCGTTGCTAGCTCTACAGGATGGCTGTCTTTAGTTTTGTGATGCTCTTTGTATGATGACAACAAAGCTTTTTTTTCAATTCTATTCTAGCTTGAAGTCTTTTATTTATCAGTCAAAGCACCCACTTTAAGGCAGCGAATGTATATAAGGCATGACCGAGACAAACCTCTGAGTGAATTGTAGACTGATATGATGGACACAATTTGTTAGTTTTACAAACTTAAACTTCCTTCATAATCAAAAGATAATTATATATATATATATATGTACGATGTATTTCTTTTTCTCTGTGGCTCTGTACTAAGTGGCACATGGACCAGTACTCACAGGAAAAAAAAAAAATTAGGATTAGGGTACATTTTGAAACAAGTTAGCATAGATGGGAAGACATACATCAAATTGACTAGGTATTGATCTCTAGTTGCTTGATTAGTGTGCTTGGGCTTCTGCAGAAATAGTGGTCTGAGTGGGAATGTAAAATAACCTAAAATTCTCCTACCCACCCAGGGCTTACTTCACTCACCATCACCCCCAGCATCAGTCATTGATTGGTTCATTGAGAGCACATTCATTCCAGGTTATGTACCGTTTTCAACCCACGAGCAGTGGAAGCATTACTCAAATCTGCATAGATCCAATTGTTTTGTTGTTGTCTTAACATTGTCTGCATTGATTATGTTTCATTAAAGCATGTGTAATTTATGGTTGCAGTACCGCCCCAGAAAAGCAGTGTGCGATAAACAGCAAAGATTTGCAGCAACAACAACAAAAACAGCTGCTGCACTCATCCAAGTCATGTGATCCCACCCTTAGCAAAAAGTTGAACCTGGGTATGTCACACTTATGAGAGAAATTTGTTTAACAAAATACGGGACCAAGAACGGACATTTAATCTTGAAAGGAAAATCACAGAATAAATAATAATTATAGACTCAATATGGTAAATGGGGTTTTCTACCTTCCTTGAAGGCTCAAAGAACTTTACAGTCACAGTCCCATTCACTCATAAACACACACATTCACACTGTAGAACACCTTATAATAACCAGAGGCAATGTGGGGTTCAGTGTCTACCCCAAAGTCACTTCAATACATTCCCAAGGCAGGAACTGAACCTGCAATCTTCTCTGTACTGCTGCACAACTGCTGCTTTACTACCATAACACACCGATGCCTATTTAGCTTCCTGAAACACAGAAGGAATTGAACAAGTTATTATATTGGCGCGGCATAAGAACAAACATTCCAAAACTGTAGCATAAAGAACAAGCTAACAAGTCAACAAAAATCTTTATATCACTTCAAATCACTAAATCCATTAAATTCTTTATCATCTTTGTTGCTTCTTAACAACAGGCCCACTGTAAGACTGAGCAATGTGTCTTCTTCTGCATTGCTGTCAAAACCAAATACAGATACACAAATATACAAATATATACAAATATACAACTCAATATCACAAAACATTTGTCTCATTAGG
Source organism: Oryzias melastigma (assembly GCF_002922805.2). Lineage (NCBI taxonomy): Eukaryota > Metazoa > Chordata > Actinopteri > Beloniformes > Adrianichthyidae > Oryzias > Oryzias melastigma. The sequence goes on from NC_050533.1 coordinate 11,791,491, forward strand.
ATTCATAATGAAATATTAAAACACATTTCTGTCTTACAAACTATTTACTCAGCTTTTAATTTTTGTGCCAACAGAGGACGCCAGCGGTAAAGCTAAAAACAGATTTGCAGAATTTTCGCAATTGTTTATACAATTCCTCAAATCATGCATTTTTATCCACAACCATTAACATAAAGGGCTCTGGGGCCCGTTTCAAGAAGCATGTTCAACAAATTTAGAGTTCGAACCTGAACTTAGAGTCACTGGACTCTAAATTCTCAAACTCAGGGTTTTCGGTTCCAGAACAGCTGAAAATGTTTGATTCAATCAACTTGAAGTTGTCAGAACCAGAATCAGGTGTGAGCGTCGCGACCATAAAAAGCCCTGATCAATGGAGCAAAGACAGCATGATTCACCATGGCAACGGGGACAAACAGCTGAGTTTAGTACTTCCGGCGGCGGAAATGGATAAGTTCCTTCAAGCATATGCGACTATAGGAGAACATTTTCTATGCAGTGGGAAGCAGCGTTGTTGACAACTGAGCTAATTACTGACGTAGACACTTGACGGTGGATGAGTCCAGATCCTTTTCCGGTGTTTGACATTCCATAATTTCTATTGTTAAGGGTTTAAAATAAGGAAAAGAAAACTGTATTTTTTAATAGCGAATCCCTGGAAAAACTCACTATTTATAATATCGCTGAAATAAAAATGAATTGGGAAACTGCAGTCAGTCGACTCGTGTCCTCCAAATCCTCTACCGACGTAAATAACATTTCCTCTGGATTAATCAGCCTCCTCTCTACATGATCCTCTATGAATGAACATCTCATTCTGGTTTCTGAGTGGTGAAAACGTGACGTCTCTAATGTGAATATTTGCTAAATGTTAATGAGGGAACTCATATTTGAACATCTTTCACTTTAAAAAGGGGCGGAGACCGCAGAGAACTCTAAGTTTCCTGAAGAAAACCTGCTACCGACCAGGTTTCGTTCACAGACTCAGTTACCATAGTGATTGATTCTGAGTTCAGCTTAACCCGCTTCTTGGAACGGGCTTGGTTTCGCCCACTTTCCCGGGTTTGAGTTATCTCTCTTTCTGGAACCGAAAACTCAGAGTTTTGGTGAATTTGGAGTTCACAAACTCAGAGTTCCAACAAAACCTGCTTCTTGGAACGGGCCCCTGGTGTCCATTTAGGGAAAATAGAGATTAACAATATACTAAACAATAGATTTTTTATCAGAGAAAATCACCTTTTCTGGCACTACTAGCTTAATGCTACTAGCTAACTTGCTACAGGAAGAGCAGTTCTTTAAAAGAAAGATAGCAGAAAACTGAGACAACAGCTGATTACAAATGAGTAGTAATTAGTTTAAACCACAGCTTAGAGAAGATTTGAAGCTTTTTTTTATTATTTTTACTGTAACATTTTTAAACTTTGAATTAAAATTTCCCTGTAGCTAAAACAGCTTTTTGAAATTCTTAGCCAATCATCATTTTGCACATTGATGATGTAACAAGCAAAGTACCTTTTTGTAGATAGTGAAAAAACTTTATTGAATCGTGTTTCCTGTTAGTTTTCAGATGTCCTTTTTGGCCATTTCGTCATTGCATTTTTGGTATTCCGGAGACATTGGGTTCTTATTGATCATTAGTCTGTTTTACAACAGAAACAGCCATCACCAGAGGTGACTTTGGCATTAAAGCTGTCACTGGGAAAGGATAATGAAATAAGCTGCTATGCTTGATGTGCTGCTGAGGTCTTTGTGATCAGATGCAGTCACATGCATGGAAAATATAGTGTTTAGCCTCCATTTTAATCACTTTTTGCTTCTAATTCTTTCATCCTGTTTACCTTTTCCCCAGTACACAATGGTAGCGATGATTATCATGCAATTAAAAAATTATATGTACAGGCACAGATGGAACACTGTACAAGCGCGGATGTTAGCCGAGGCTTTACTGTGCAAGCATTTGTTTCTCTCTGGCTGATGTCTGTGAAAACAGTCATGCTGTGATGTGTTTATTCGAAGCTGATATTCACGCAGAGTACGGGAAGTGAGTTAACAGCCTTGCAATACATCATTAGCATTGAAATACGGACGTGAATGCAAAACGTTTAAAGAATATGGTGGGGTTTTTTTTCTCCTTCCTTTTCTTTTACATCTCAATCAGTTGAAGCCCTGCAGTTTTGCCAAAAGCTTTTTGCTCTTTGAAAGTTTAAAAGAAGAATTTTGTACCATCCTAGCCATATTTAAGTACTATTACATCATTAATAAAACTTAATCTAAGAGTTGGATGTAAAATAATAGGACAACTTTGTCTCAAAATTGATAATTTTTTAACAAAATTGTACTTTTTGTGCATTTATTAATTTATCAATGAAAGGAAATTGAGAAATTATGAAAAACAACAAGAAAAGAAAACTCAAATGTAACGATAATACAATAGAATTCACGTTAGCATTATTTACACATTTTAAATATTGGTTCCTGTCAAAATATATGTCATGTTTTGACAAGTTTTTGTTGGGATGCTGCAAATCCTCTTTAAATCCATCCATCCATTTTCTTAACCCCATATCATTAACATCATTAGCCAGAAGCGTAAATTCCACATGATTTCAGAATTATAGCACCTTTTTAGTAAACTTTTAAATGTAGAAACAAGTATCGGTGTGCAAAAACAGCATAAAATTGGGCAAAAGAAAATGTATTTTTGATTAGTAAAACTGCCAAGTCTTCTATAAAGTTAAAGTTAAAAGTCCCACTATTTGTCACGCACCTAAGTGTGTGAAATTTGTTCTCCGCATTTGACCCATCCCCTGGGGGAGCGGTGAGCTGCAGACACAGCCGCGCTCGGGAACCATTTGGTGGTTGACCTTTAGCTCCAGTGTTTAAATTACATAAACCACCATAACTTTTAACGCGATTAACGTGAATCAGCTTATTCTGTCGCGGAGAGAAGCTGCTTTGCACTGGTATGCATCTTAATATTTGCTATGTGTTGCATATTAGTGAAAAGCTGCTTTAAAGTTCAGCGTAACGATGAAAAGCCCTGACTACGGTATGTTGAAGGAGATAATAGGTTTTGATACAAACATCCCCGGTGATATAGGTTGAAAGCTGAGAACGGAAAAACTGTTAGAGTCACCAGTTAAAGGGTAACCAAACAGGGCATTCGGAGTCGGACTCCATTCTCAGCCCAGATTTGGAAAAAAAAATGCCATAAAGGGGGCGGGGGTTGAGGAGCCAGATTGAGCGGCGGAGGTGTGGCTTGGATCTTTGATTGACAGTTAGATTAGCTTTATGTAGCACACCAGTAGCTGCAGTTCTTGCACTATTAACAAATTAGTTTACAAAAATGTCAATATACCACGACAACAATTATTCTCTAAGCTTTATTTCGAGTCATGTTTTGCAAAAATCGGTTAAAAAATGTGGAGAGTTTGCCGGATTTTTGTGGTTTATGCCTACATGCCTTACATTGAAACAGCTGTTGACACGACTCAATGCGGAGCAATGGTGCCTGTGCGCCAGCGTCTCTGTCTATAGCAGCAAATAGGCAAGGGCCAATTCAGTAATATACTCAACATGCGGTTTTTGCAATTACCGACGGTGTGGCTGCCAATGCAGCTGAGGGTTTCAGGTCCAAAGGGGGCCCATGTCTGAGTTTGGTAAAAAATGCCGCTAGCATCATAGCTAATAAAGGCTAACATAACAAACAAACAATCCCGAGTGAAACGTTCATTGTAAATCCATTACCAGGACAAAGTCTGCTGGATATAATGCCAACCGCATCCAACCTCTGTTCCCTGACTTCCACGTCCACTGGAAAGTTGTGTAAGCCAGTAGATTTTTGACAACTGAAGGCAAAACACCAGGCTACGAGTCATGCTAAAGCTAACAAACGAACATTACAGAATTAAAGATGGGCGGGGCTTTTATAGTGGAGCTTCAGAGCATGATGACGTGAAACTTGTGGAACTTACAGCAGTTAACCAATCACAAAATTCAATTACAATATCTCGTTTCAACCTGTAGGGGGCAGCACACAGACGGTTTTTGACTATGTTTTCAGGAAGTAAGCAAGTTTATTTTAATTTGTCAACAACCAACAGACAGCACTTTTAAAGCACCATTTATAGAAGTCAATAAGACTGAAAAAGTTGATTTAGTGTTTGGATTCCCCTTCAAATTAGTCTTTTTTGACCAAAGTGGGGAGGGAAGGGATGGGGGAGGAACTTCCTGTTCTGGACTTCCTGTTCCAGCAAATGATGTGTGGGTGCCAAATTTTTAATCACTGAATCACCGTGCAGCCCATCTTTTTAATTACTTTTTAAAATTTTCTGCAGCTATACAACCAAGTTGTTCAATTCTTACAATATTTTTAACATTTTTTAATTGTTTGGCTCCAGACTGTTGATTCTAAGTTCTTAAAGTTCTGAACTTTCTGACTTTGTCCCATTTGAGTTTCTCTCATTTATACACAGATATTTTCTTTGTGCTGCAAATCTTTGTTCCTCTGTTTTCCAGAGCAAACTTCCACCTGCTCATCATCTCATCAGAAATTCCTGTCCAACCTTATAAACCAGACTTCTAATTTACTCTTAAAATGGATGCGACTACATTTAAATATCTTGTGGGAGGTGGGTGGTTGGTGTAGCTACTTTGTAATCTTTTATCCGGTTTTATTGTGATTTTTACAAATTTCCCAATAAAAGAAACAAGCCAGATCATTAAAACGTTTACAGCATCCCCCATTGTGTCCCTGTAAACTCAAGCTTCCACTTTTTTTCCTTGTTTTTTATGAGTTGTGTCAGTTTATCCTTCGCCCCCGCCCCCTCTGAAGAGATGAGAAATATGGCGGTAACGATGATGTCACAAAGACAAATAAAAAAAAATAAACTAAAGTTGTTTACAGCCTGCCACATATGAAGGAGTGGGAGCTGCGTGCTGCAGAAGCAGTGACACATATTACTGTCAGCCAGGTCTGGAGCAATAAAGAAACGGCTGTCACATCGACAAAGAAAGCTCCCAGCAATGATGAGAAATCACTAGATCGCTGCTGGAGCAATATATTCTAGTCGCTTACAAAGTTGATATACACACCTTTGTCATGGAGAAGTCCAGCGCTTTGCTCCTGAAGGAGCAGGATGGTTTGAAGTTTGAGCACAATAGAAAGAGTGCTGCTGTGGTACAGAGTTTAGGGCTAAAAGGCACAAACCCCAAAATCTTTCACTCTACCTGATTCCCTCAGAATGTACCAGACTTCTTTTTTTTAATCTTTGCGCTGTTTTGGTAAAAAAAAAAGAAAAAAAAAAGTTTGACATGGTTTTGCCTGGGGCTGCTCGGTGGTGTACAGAAGATCCAGGTTCAAATCTGGAAACTTTTCTGTGTGGAGTTGATCACGTGTGGGTTTCCTCCCACAGTCCAAAAACAGGTTGATTGAGGTCCTTATATTGGTCCTATGTGTGTTTGTGGCTGTGGCACACTGGTGACCTGTTTAAGGTGTAGCCCACCTTTGACCAGCAATTGTAAGGATAGGCTCCAGCAACCCTGTGACCCTAAAAGGGCTCTAGATGGATGGATGAAATGTTGAATCTTTTTGCAAAAAGACAATATATTGATTACAAACAGGGGCGGAGCTACAGGGGGATACAACTGGCCCCCAAGCAAAAATCTTTGCCCCAAACTTGCCCCCCCCCCAAATTTTGAGTCATTAATTAGCCTCATTATTGACAAAGATGAAGGAATCATCAATGGAAGCTTCTTTAAGCATTAAAAAAACAACCAAAGCTGCATTTTTAAAAGCAAAAAACTCGATAACAATAATAAAACAGTTGGAAATATGTATTTTTTATCTTTTGATTTGTAATGGTCTACCAACTTTTGCCCCCCAAATAACATTTTCTAGCTCCGCCCCTGATTACTGGACTTTTAAGAAGAATAAAATTTCCCTACCAGTTAGTAAAGAGTTTGGATAAAACTCATTCATTAATTGACCCCTTCATGCCTGACTGTATTCATAATTATAGATTTAAAAAACTTTTTTTTTTTCTTTGCAGATAAATCTAAATTAAGTGGCGTCCTGGATGAAAAATACACGTTTCAAATTAGCGATACATGGTTTTAAGTGGTTAAGAACTTTTTGTTACCTTTTTAAAAATAAAAAAACTACATATTAACAATTATACAATTAAACTGCATTTTTTTCTTTGCTTGGAAATTTTAATGTGACTTAAATAGAATGACAAAAATGTTTGATTCTGCAATTATTTTTAAACACATTTATTGTTGCAAATAAATAGACTGTAAAAAGTGTTTTTTTCAATCTTTTATTTACTATAGGGTTTTGTGTGCTTATTTTACCTCATAATATAGTTTTTTACAAATTATATTGCATACTTTTATTTCTTAAAATATGATCATCTTTGACGCATTCTAAAATAATCAAACTTCTACACAAGTTGTAGCAAACCAATCAGAAATATCAGACTTTGAAGGACAAAAACCTGTTGGTGTCTCAATTTGTTATCCATATTTAATGTATTTTATTGCATAAGTGGTATTTCAGAGTCAAGAAGCTTGATTTCTACTGTCATTTTTCAAATCATTTCTTTGAAAAGTCACAATATTGGCTCACAGAACCGCTACATCCTTAAGATAGAGGAGCTCATCATTTCCAAAGAATTGTGAGGTAAATAGAAACTTCTTCTTAGAAACGTCTCCTCTGCTAATGAAACGTCTCTCCCTTATCTGACTCCCTTATGATCCATATGTTAATGTCTCATTTTTGAGTATTTTCCCCCCTCTCCATCTGACCTCGTCCCATCTTCCTTATCTGAAATGGTGCTGTGAATGATTCGTCTTATCAACCCACCCGTAGACCGCGTAATATAACTTTGCGGCACGATTAGTCTATTTATCTATATAATTGGATTGGTGTTTGTGTCCGAGGGTGTGTAAAAGCTGCTGATTTTAGAAACTCTATGAAGAAAGATGGGCGGCACAATTGCATCTTCTATTAATTCAATTTGCATGCAATCTATAGTTTTTTTCTTTCTCCAGATTTAATCAAGTTATGCTACCCTTATGAGATTATTGAAAAGAAAACAACCTAGGGCGTGGTGTAAAATGAGACAACAGAATTTACTCAGTTAAGGGATTAGTGTCACGAGATTTGCACACAGCAAACGTGAACGCTGTAACACGATGCATTACAACTGTTTCCACCGCGCTGTAATTCATGCAAACATCCCAAGGCTGTTTCTGGCACTCCACTGGAATCTAATTGCGTCCAATATATAATCCGGCTAAGAGTTTAGGGTGGCAGGAGGTCAAGTCCTGCCCAACATGAATATTGAAGAGGTGTGGCGTTTAGGACAAGAGCGACAATTTGTGCCCGCAACCTCGCCTGGAAAGAGTGGAGCGGAAGGTTATTGAGTTACGTTGCGGTTTGCAAAAATGGAGAAAAATGTCACAGAGCGTAAATATATAAATAAATGATGAACTGAATTAGCATAGGATTGATTTTTATGCGCTTGCGTCTGGACATTTATTTGTATGGATGACCTCTGGACCCCATCAGGGGTGTGGTCTGACAGATAGGGCGACCATAAATAATGCTTTTAGCTACTGAGTACTACAATGGAGCCTTTATGTATGCACACGTTCTGCTGGGAAAGTAAAGGAATTTCATTACAAACTTGATTGTTTTTTGTTTGTTTTCTGAAATCAATAGCACCCGGTTGACTAATTTGATTACTTGTTTTTTCCATGAGGATCTTCAAATACCATAGTAATGCCACGTGTTTATGAAATGATTACCATAGTCGCTCTGGAGTATAAGTCACAGCAGTCAAAAAAAATGCATAATAAGGAAGAACAAGTCATGTGCAAGTCACACTTTTGAGAGAATGTTATGCTCTGAACCTGGGTTCTTTGTAAGCGTTTTTAGGATACGGTGTTCACACTGGACTGTCCCAGCAATAGTGCATGTATACAGTTGGAAAAGGCTTGGCACTAAATGTTGAAGCGGTGCAACTCTCGCAAATCTTGCTCCAGGGTTTCTTCTTTCACAGCTTTATTCTGATATATGAAAGATTTGGTGCCATATAATCCCGGACGGGTATAAACTGTGAATATTAATTTCTCCTCCATTATCACTTTTTTTTTTTTTTATCAATCAGCACTTCTGTGTTTCCAAATGGATTCTACCCTTATGTTGTTACAAATCAGAGTACCTGATTGGTCAAACGGGTTAAACTTTCATCGCATGTTTTATGGCTTTACATTTTGAACACAGACATAAACTTTTGTAGCTGCACGTAAATGTCAGAGTTTTGAAAACGGATTGTGCATTTGCGTGGACTTAAGTGGTCACTTGAGCACGCGATTCCAACCCCGGTGTGAACATAGCATAAAACAGAGCGGCGCTTCTTTTTCAGTGTTATTGTAAGCAGCATATACTCATACATACACCTACAGCTCCCTCTAGTGGTTGTTATTATTTATTGTTTCAAAACCATATAAGTCACATCAGAGATTAAGTCACACTGCCAACCAAAATATGCAAAAGACAAAGACTTATACTACAACAAATAGGGTAGTACACTTGAAATAACTTCCAATTATCACTTCTATAGGTACACAATATATAAATAGTATATCAAAGTGAACTTTACGTTTAGTGCCTCACTTCTAGTAAAGAAGAAGTATAATTGTAAAATCACTTACAAGCAGAGTATAAGTCGAAACGCCAGCCAAAATATACAAAAAAAACATATATGCCAAAAAATACGGTAGTATTCGCAGGGGTTAGGGACCAGAGACCTCCGCGAATACACCTAATGTGAATGCAGAGACACTCCCCCTCTAGCCGAAGAATGGCCGTTACCAATCCATACACATCAAAAACACTTCTGATAAACATTTATTAAAGAACACTGGAGTATTGCTCAATATAAAAAGTTTTTTTTCATCCATGATAAACACCAATTATCCTCCGCAATTATCAGTATACTTTTGAGCCACTCCTGAGTCAGCTGATGCCATTTCTCCATGCAGGCTCGCTGTGAGTGTGTAAGTGTGTAGCAGACTGGCTGCGTGCTCTTGAATTCCTGCATTTTCTTCGGTAGCAAAAGTTTCATACAAGTATCTTGAGTAGTTGGAGTTTTTGTGACAAACTGGAGGAGTCACGTTACTAAACCAAAAAAAAAAAAAAATCTGCAAATAAAGAAATGCGAATAAGCAGTGGAACACCGTACACTTGAATTTCATTATACTTGAGTGTAAGTATAGTAAGTATACTGTAGACATCATATACATACCTATTTATTTTAGGAGTACAACATAGTATAGATATACAGTAGATTGTATAAAAAAGTAAATTTCATGTGTACAGCCTCACTTTTAGTATAGACAAAGTTTACTTGTAAAATCACATACAAGTATGAAAAGTATGCAAAAAAAAAGCTACTTATACTCCAAAAACTATAGTAGTAAAATTGAAATTTATATATTTATAAGTCATGAGTATGAATATAGAAAATATACTATAGACATTGTACATATAGTGTAGGAAGTATATAATGATAACTTATTTTTGGTTTAGAAAATATAAATAACATATCAAATGTAAACTTTAACTTTAAGTACAAAGGAAGTATACTTGTAAAATCACATATAAATCATCGAAACTATGCAAAAAACCGCGACTTATACTCCAAAAAAATACTTCGAAAGTGGAAGCAAATGCCAATGACGTATTTGGTTTCATTTATCCGTTGATCTCAGATCAAAATATCAGTGGAACCGCACAGTGCTAGCTAAAAAAAATCTACTAACTTGGACATTAATAGTCTTAAAACTAATCATTAATGAAGCAGTCCTTATTGGGGCTTCCATGACGACACGCTCGCAGAGTGTTTATTAATCAGGGAATAATAAGTAATCCGTGAACATTAATGGAAATGGATGAGACTAATGGATGACGCCTGCTCTCTCCCACACTTAAGCCCCAGACTTCATTACTGACAGGCAGATTAGTGCAAAGGAGAAAGAGCATAAAAAGCTCCACCTGTGAGCGCGTGTGCCCACACAAACACACACACACACACTCCTCTGCCTCTTCCTCCTGTGACAACATGATGGAACACTGTCAAGCTCATTTGCTCTTCAATAGACTATATGTAATTAACAGTATCCTCTCAGAGAAGCTGCTGAGAGTAAAATGAATAGACATCAAATAAATCATCGGGCAAGGTTGGCTTCTCCGGTGCTTCCAATCTTATTATGACATTTTTCACCGATGCCGTCACTGCCTCAGAAGCTAATCTGGATGGATATGAGGGGGGTTTGTGTCCTCTGAGCGTCTGCAGGGGAATTTTTTTTTACATTTTTTTATCCTCTTTCACTAAGCGTGACGGCCGCAGTCGCTCACTTCACACAAGTGTTGCGGCACAAAGTTAATTTCAGCCAGGCCCTAAAATGTCCTTTAACCACACTCGGTGAGCACATGCTGCCGCCTCGTCGTACATCATCCTAATCTAATGTAGATGCTTGGATTCTGCGCCTTCTGAACTGCTCAACCCGCGTATCTTTATCACATCGACCAAAGGGTTAAGCTCTTAGGAGAGACATGACAATACAAAGTTTTTCCCCCCTCTGCACTGTAACATGCTCTGTGAAAGTGATAAGAGTGTCTGATCATGCATCCCAGCATTTTATATCAGTCTCCCTATAATGGATCCCCCCGGTGACTCTTTGCGGCTGCATTATTTAGATGGAATAAAACACGGGAAGGAAGTGTGGAAGGAAGCTGGGGTTCGGCGTTTCGGAAATGAAGGAGCACGACTGTCTGAGAGCTGACTGGAGCCAAGAACAACAACGGTAGCCGTCCTTTTAGTTTAGTGCTGACGGATTCATTAACATGAGGCGTGTGTTGGTTTATGTGGCGTGGACAGGAGAGACACAGAGAAGTTGTGAGTTTTAAGTCATTCAAATTGAAAACAGTGAATTTAAAAAGCCTTTTTGTTTTTTTATGTTTTGTCTTTACATTCATTTATGCTAGTTTTGATCACAGCTTCAAGACCCTCATGCTTTGATCTATTTTAAGTGTTCACAGTGATCTTTAATCATGGCTTTTAGCTAAAGTAAAAAAAAAAAACTGTTGTTTTCACTGACATAGTTCATCAGAAATTTGCCTCTGAGTTGTAGAAAAGCAACCCCACCAGCCCATTTCAATAGCTGCATCATTAGTCTGAGCTTTTTCGAGCATCCTGTTTTCTGATTTAACACGATTTGATTTAAGAAATACTCATAAATGCATTTTTAATTATACATTCTTTTATTTAGGTCCTCGACTATAAGCAAAATGCTGCAAGAACATGTTAAAAAGACAAAAAAAAAAAAAGATTTTCATTGGAGTGGGTCTTCAAGGGTTTGTTTTAGGTCCATGATTGTTATTGCTAATCTAATATGGTGTCATCAAACCCTGAACCATATATTTAAACCTAGTAATGTGTCAAAAGTTGCCACAAAACCAACAGAAAAAGTTTTCAAGACTTGGCTGCAAATATGTTTTTTCTTTCTATTGTCAAGATAGACTTTTTGCATTGTAGTAAAACAAATACCCCCTTTTTCTATCATAATAAAGCAAAGGTGATTTTTTTTTCACTAAATGTGATTTATACACCAATTTCCTCTCCGGCGTCTCTGTTTTGATCAAATTCACTTCAAAGCACTTTCCCAGAAGTTTGTTCAAAAGCTTGACTCGCGTTGGCACATGGGAGGAGCCACTACTAAAATGTATTTAGCTACCTCATAGTGGAAGACATGGATGATACCAAGATAGTAGCCTAGGTTTATTCGTTTTGGAGAGCTTTACAAATGCATTGGCGAGAACGTCCCTATGAGTCCATGAGATCATTTAAGAGACGCTTTCAGTAGAATCCCTAAATTTTGACAGTATCACTTGCCAGGAGTGTGCTGGAATTTTTTTTAGCATGGTGTTGGTGTTGGCTATTCGTCATCTTAATATTGATATAAATTTACTTTAGACCAGTGTTTCCCAAACTTTTTGTGGCTGTGGACCGGTAAACCACGGAGGATATTACCAGTCTTTCACTGCTAGGGGTGTGGGGTTGCCAGGCATAGGGGGGTAGTGACAAAGAATGACAAAGAAACAGTATACGTGACTGCAACGCAAATGTATTAATATAAAAAATAACACCAGGTAATTACAGCAATGGAACATCAAACTGTGGTAACATATTCTGAAAATGCCAAATAATGTTATGAATATCATGCAAACAGGTTCTTGTGTTGGAATCACCTGTTGCGATAAATCCATACTTTCTTTAGGACTCCTGGTAGCCTGGTTTTCTTTTCCCTTGTCTTGAAGTCATAGCCTGTTTTTCCATCTATCCTTCAAAGAAACGTTCCATACACAACATTTCTCACGTTGCACGCATCCGGACACTGTTGGCGCTCAAATGACTGAAACGTAACCGAGAGAATCTTGACAATTTTCAAAAGCAAAAGATTTTTCAGAATAACAAATAGTTCAAACGTGGCCATTTTGCTACCCTGACCAAACTTCACAGCTCAAGTGATCGAAGGTGTAGCTGAGAGAAACAGGTTGTTTTTTCAAAATAAAAGATTGTCGAGACTCAAATGAAAAAAAACAAAACAGATTTATTTATTTATTTTTTGCGCGGCCTGGTGTCAATTGATCCACAGACTGAAATTGGTCTGCGACCCCGTGCTTGGGTACCACTGCTTTAGACTACAGATTTTAGTTAGTTGTATGGAGACATAGAGTTTTTATATGCAAACTGATTTTGTCAATAAATGATTATGTAAAAATGTATATGGTCAACCGCAGAGTGGCTCACAAAAACCCCCGATTTAGCCTATTAAAGTTTTAAGACAGATATTAAAAGTTCAAGCAGAACAGAATGACTTTACTGGAGGTCTAAAGTGGTTTATTCTGTGAAATCTTTTGACACCAATATAAACCAACTGGCGCTAACGTCCTTTAATTCATTTTTTGTGCTCTAGCTCCAGTTTTCCATAATATAAACAATATACCTTTCAAACTAAAGTACATCCAGTCTTTTGGAAATGTCAAAATAAAAGCTTGTTGTATTTGTCTAAGATATAAAAAAATGTATTTCAAAGTCTAAAACATGTTGACAACCTTTACAAAAGCTTTATTTTGAAAACATTTCGGGGTGACCCAAAAGGTTAGCTGTATATTTGAACATAACATGCCAAGACAGCACTTCCAGCAGGTGTAACCCAGCCTCACCTGATGTGACAGTAACTATAGAAGAGCGATTCTGGACATCCTTGTCACTGGTGTTGAGTACAAACCATAAACTGTAAAACAAATGCCATTGTACTGAACGATAGATACACTTTTGTCTTGGTTTAATGCGGTAAATTATGGAATCAGTTGCTGGTGTGTCAACAAAATGATAAGGTCCAAACAGAGACAAACGTGGGCCGCCAAATTTCATCCTCAACACTTGATTTTTCTGTCAGTACAGCACTGGCACCAGGGCACAGATGGAGGGATCTCTAAGCCGTGTGAAAAATGCCAGCAATCATCAGGCTCCAGCATTTTTTTCCCTCCTGTCATGGTTGTCGCCGGCGAGAAAAGCACACCCCAGAAGTCTCCATCATCAGCCTCAGACTCCGAGACAGGAGAAATCACATTATATCAGCTGTCACACAAAGTCACTGTCAAGGTGTGGTTGGAGAGCGCACGCATCAGCTCTGGTGTGATGCTCGAGACCCAGAATACCTCAGACGCTTCATCTCAGCCCCCGGCTAGAACCGAGCTGCAGCTCTAACAAGTGAGACACATTTCACGGTGATTTAAGGTGGAGAAACACCTCTCTCATCTGGTTTGTACTTACAAAACCCATGTGTCTTAAAACTCCGCCAGCCAAGGTGGCGGTGAGCGAATTCGTTGGAATGGGATATGCAATTTAGTTAACCTTATGTTCACTTCAGGCACTTTATCGCAATTTGATAAAGAGGGGCTTCGTTTGAGCTCTGCTTGCCCCCTCGTGCAGCTTCCCTATAAGGAGGAGCTGCCTATCAAACCTGCACAATGGATGATGAAACCGCGGCGCAATAGGGAACGCGGAGGCGCACAGCCCAGATACCGTTGTGCTGGTTCAGCACTCGCACGTTCTGCCTCTTTGCTGACCACGTTGGGATTGACTTCCAAAGGGTCATTGTCCCGAGAAGCGTGACTGCAGCACAGAACCAGACAATAAGACAGACTTCCCTGTTGTGCTGCACACAAACACTCAATCTAATAGCCTTTACTGGTTCATTTTAACCTGTTATCCAACAAAAACCTGCCGTTTGATCAATTGCTACATGGGAAAAACTGCATGCTGCACATTAGGTCCTTTTATTCTCTATTGTTGGGAAATAGAGACTGGATCCATGAACCCTTTTGCTCAAAAAAAAAATGTTTCCCTGACCCCAGTGAAGGTGGTCAGGTCACCCCTGTTATTTCCAGGTGGATCCGGTTCCGTTTTTTTATTACATTGTTGGTCAGATATAGTGTTTATCTCTAAAGGTGTGAGCTGCCATCAGTAGGAGTTTCTCCACCAGAAGCAGCACTGCATGTTGTTGCACCAAAGATAAGTGTCGAGTTTAAGTTGCTTTGCTGCGTGTATTTACAAAGATAACATGTAAGAAGCCTATGGTTAGTAGGGATGTCCCGATCAGGTTTTTTGGCCCCGATCTGATTCAAAGTCATTTAATGTAGAATATCTGCCGATACAGAGTCCCAATCCATCACTTTTGTAACACATTAAATAAAAAGAACAAATTTAACAAACAGATTCAGTTTGTCCCCTATTTTACCAAGTAAACTTAAATTTTATGTTTATGTTAGCAATCTTTTGTTATTTTTGTATTAGTGTCAGGAAATGCAGGAGACCAGGCTTGGTGACAAGGACTTAAAACATTTAACAAAGAAACCAAAACATGACACTAACCCATGGAGAAACAAAAATGGAAGAACAAAACAGATCAGGTGACCTGACAATGAGTAGCTGAAGACCAGACACGTAAATACACTGAGGTTGAATAACTAAATGAAGACAGCTGTGGATGATTAACCTGAACACGTTGAGACTAATACTGAGAACAGAACATGACAAAACCTAAGCACAGAATCCTGACAGTACCCCTCCCCAAAAGAGCAGATTCCAGATACCCAAACTCCTGAGAGTTAGGACAAAAAAGCCGGTTTTCATATCAGCTTGGACCGACCGCTATGCAATACATTTCTAATGTTAAGTGATGATATGATTTGCGTAAGGCTGCTTTCCCGCTCCAGAATTTGCTGGAATTACATCAATAGTTGAAGAGTTAAGGTAAATATCACCACTTGAGCTAAAACTCTGGGGTTATAGGGTTAAGCTGCAATCAAACAGAACGCAATTCAATGTTAACTCAATGTCCAGACACGATTAGGGATCCTGCTGCGCAGTTTTGAATACTCAAGAGGCAGCGCTGCAATACTTTCCGCTTTGACCCATGTATGGCAATGCAGAGTGGCGAAATTCTGACACAGGTCAGAATTCCTAGCTACACGAAGTTTTCTTTCTATTGTTACAATATCTGCACTTTTGCAATGCATCAATTTGCATCAACCTGCTAGAAACTTTGGTATAGTGACGTGTTGATGACATGAATAGCGGCTGTAGTCCAAAACCAACATGATTGTTGCCATTTGTGTTCTCCCTGAAGTCCTATTTCTTTTCTTTTTTTAATATATTCTCCACTGACTAATGTGGGACAGCTAGCCCTAAAATAAAAACAAAAGTACCGCTGAAAGCGGCCATCATTCAGATGCAGATCCTGCAGTTGATGATGAACCTCACCGTACTGGAGGAGTCTCTCCTGAACCCTGACATGCTTTGTAGAGTTCTCATAAATAAATGAACCCAAGCTGCTCTCTCAACATCATCTGGCTTCCACAATGTAATAATAAGGCTGTTAAGAACGTTGATGTTAGCTCCTCCCACACACATTACTATTAACTACCGTCTTGCACCAAACGATACATTTCAAAACAGAGGTGGCAGCTTGAATCGCGTTTGGTGTAAACACAGTACTAGAAGTAGAAAGGACAGAAATAGAATCAACTTTTTTTTAAGTAAAGCACTCAAAATACCATCCTTTTTGAGTTGGATAACAAGGATCTAAATGCAGGACAAGCGCAAAGTGAAATATAAAAACATCTTTTGTGGGACGTGTGTGTTGTGTCAAGCACCTTTACATAAAGTAAATCTTGCAAATTCATTCTAAATGAGCAGCAAATTCAACAAATAAAGCAAAATACTCAAAATCAAACGGATATGACCAAACAAACAAGTGTTGAACGTGTGTTGATCACATCTGCTCATAAAACTTTGGAGAACAATAAAATGAGAAATAAAATGAAAAAAATGACAGATTTTGATTCAGTGTACAAACATTTGAATGTGTGACAACATCAAAAAACAAACACAATTGGCAGGCAGAGTCTTATCATTTATCACACCAAGCTCAAAAAAAGAGTGATTCACTCTTTAATCTTGTCAGTTTATCACTTTTTTACATCGCTCTTGTCAAACTGAAGCATTTTTTTTTGTCATTGTTCAGTTTGGGGGAATTCTAACCAAATGCATGAGTTTCCTTATTCACTTTGAGCAGCGACGAGAACAAAAGCAGAAATGAGAGGATCACTGCGGTTTGGAGTGCAGCTCATTTTTCTGTCTAAACCAAACTGAAAAGATCCAGGGCTTAGGATGAGTTTTTTGTTGTTTGAGGCCCTTTAGGCATTGTGTCTCATAAACCTTTTATGGAGTAAAATTTGAGGCATTTTTTAAAATCCAAAGTCGTTAATTCTCAGGAGGAAAAAACAATTCAGCGGAACTTCCCAAAATGTGCTTATACTCCATCACTTTCTAAACTCTCAAAGGCGAAAGCTTGGTTCGCTTGACTGTAACCCAGCCTGGCTCATTTGCCTTTCTCATCAAAAGTATGAGTCTAAGCCATTCGTCATTCAGAATGTTATGAGAGTAAGTGAGGGATCGATTTACACTGTTATGCTGCATATTTACACCCAAAAGTGACTGGCAGTTCAAAGCGTTTCGGATCTCTAGGTTCCTCTTGCTCCCTTGGTGCAGCCAGTCCCTCCTTGTTCCTCCTAGCAACTCCAGTAGAATTAGCCAGAAAAAAAATAAAAATAAAGCTACAAGCAGTGTTATATGGCCCACAGACGCTGCTGGCCCCCACCCTCACGGCCCCCTCCTGACACACCCTCATGGTTGAGCGGCTGTTGTTCCCAGCCTAATCAGACTGCTCTTGACAAATTAGTGGAAAAAAAAACATTTTTCAAAATGGCAGCTTTTCTGTTGGTTTTATCTCCATAGCAACCATTTTATGTCTTGGTTGCCTGGGGGTGACGGACAGATCTATGTCATTTTTAGAAGAATTGGCAAAAGTAATTTTTTTGATTTCCTCGGCAACTGGAGTTTTTTGTTCCTTATATGTTCATATCTAGTGTTTAGTTCAGATTAAGCCAAGGATTCATGTATTACATTTTCACTATGTTCCAGTAAAATAGATCAAAATTCATATGAGAAGATTAAATGTGTAGCTGGTACTAACATTTTATTTTTTAATTCAAGATGGTGGCCTCTCTCTGAGGTCAAAGGTCAACACAACTTCAGTGGTAGACTTAATCTTGTGCTGTGTGTGTAATATTTCATGAAGATCGCTCAAACAAGTTTTTTTCTTGCCCCATATTGTGAGAAAACTTAAAAATTGCTTAATTACACCATGAAATGGCCTTTCGAGAGGTCCTATGCCCATTCCATAAACATTTCAGAACTTCCTAAGGTCATCCCCAAAATAACCTTTGGTTTCGTTAGCTGATTTTGAAATTTCATTTTTTATTTTAACCCCATTAGAAATGTAAGCCTTTTCATTTTTTGATGGTTTCGCCCACTATGATGTCATCTTTCCTCTTTTAAGAGGGGGTTGTTCACAATATTCAAATTTCAATATCGCCGGGTACTAGGTGTTTGCAAATTTTGGTGAGTTTTTGAGAAAGTCGCAGTAAGAAGAAAGAATTACAAAAACAACATTGTCGTCATAGTCCAGGACTTCTGCAGGTCATATAAGAATAAAATCCCAGAATCTTTTGGACAAACCAATTCCAATCCCTGACTGGAATTCCAAACAGACTTCTTTGTGGTGGTAAAACTTCTGCAGGCGACAAACATACATCACCGGTTCCCCTTTCCGATGTTTCGCCATCGAGGTTGATGATCCCAACTGAACAAATGTGAACGCGAGTGTTGTTCAACTAAGTGTAAAGCATATGTATTCATTAACAAGGAAGAGGGGGGGAAACAATTTGTGCTTCCACGCATTTGCTCTGCCTCAGTTCTGGAAAACACATTTACGTGCCGAAACATCATTAGAACCGGGACGTATGCGCAGTAATTGTGAGGTGATAGATTATCAAGCGGGATAAAGAAGATGCAGCCTATTCTGCTTATGTTACAACCGGCTTGCCTTGCCTTATTTATCCGAGATAAGTCATTTTCGTCACCGGGCACCGCGCTGTAATAAACTCTTTAGTCACACACGTACGCCCATAAGTGGCATGGATTGAGTTACCATGTGACATTAATTGTAAAATTGAGAACTGGATTCTGTCTGGGTAGCTATGAGAAGGAATTTTGTTGTATAGGAGTTTTTTTCACTGCCTCATCTTTAGGAAACAGGTTTATTAGCTGCTGCTCCTTCAGATGGAGATGAAGGAGTGAAAGGAGCCTGTAGATATGGGCTCATTGCAAGTTAAATGAATCCTGTGTAGGAATCACGTGATGGCATAGTAGATAAAGTCTTAGTCTAAACTGCTCTCATTGGTGGAGAAGGACTGACTACAGGAGAAAAACTAGCAAAACTGTAAAGGATACGCAGGTGGTCTTAAGGAAATATCAAGCTCTGATTACACTGGTCCGTCTGCGGTGCTTCTCTCTTGCATTCCAAAGGGAGTCCATTTACTTTGTCTCCGGTCCGTCCTCCGTCCCCTCTGGCTTTCGAAGGACTGGTTTGTCCTCCCACCCCAGTATCGAGCAGTGCATTCAAAACTTGGCTGAACTTCCTCACTGAGTCTAGAAAAATGCATACTTTGTGTCGTAAATGATGTTATGCTTTCGTTCCTCCAAACTCAAACTTTCGGCGTCCGTGGCGAAAATAGATGCTGGTGTTAACGTGTGTTCTGCATTACACCGAGGATAGAAAATACAGGTGACCGTTCGTAACGAATACTTATGCAACACTTAAAGGGGAAGGTGAAACGTAAGCATGCCATCTTCAATTTTTTTTAACCCTTCTAGTACGCATCCAAAGTGCACGCTACTTGAATGGTTCTTAAAGATTCCCAGTCCGATCATCCTTGGATCTGTTGCACAACCGCTCCCAGTGGTCTTTTAATTAAGATTATGCAGGTAATAAACTCAGGACAGAGATTTTGATCACTAAAACTAACAATACCCAGGAAAAAACTGGCAGAATGTGGAGCCGTTTTATGATATTTATAACTACACAACATTCTTCTTCCACTGTATAAGTTGAATCGTGCCATTTTGTTTTATTTGTTGTATTTTTGTTGTAAGGTTTGTGAAGAAAATCAATGAAAACTTTAATGACAAAAAAGATAATAGAGCTATTAGTAAAAAAAAAAAAAAAAAAAAAAAAAAACCTGTTGTTTTCTAGGACATAGTTTCTGCAGAGCGAAGGGGTTGTGAGAAGAACTATAGGCATGGAGCAACCCTGCCCCTCTTCCCATCCCTGTTTCTGAAATCACGGATCAACTAAGTTGTGGCCTGCTAAGTGACATTTTCTGTCACTGATTCACAACAATTTGAATAAAGAACTTCTCAGAAATGCGCTTTTAGCTTAATTTTCTTTAATTATGTCATCCATCATCAGAAAAATACTACAAAAACATGCTAAAAAAACACACCAAAAACACATTTTTCATCAGTGGGTCTTCAACTGATGGTTCATTTTGTCTTGCTTTCTGTTGAGATGTGCAGTCTTTCAGTTCATCAGTTTTTAACTAAAATATATTTCTCTAAAAACGCTGCCTGCTGGTTTTTCTCCGTTGGTCCTTCAGTTGCAGCAGACCATTATGTAGGTGAATGAAAAACACATCATGAGGTTTTCTTTCGACTCAAAACAGATTGGAAAACCAGCACTTTATGAGTTCAACCTCGAAACATTTTTGTTCTTGAAGTTCTTTCTTTATGATGTGTTGTGTGGAACGTTTCTCTGTAAAGATAGACTCATGGAAAAGCCATTCACTTATGGACTTGAGTTAATGGAATATTTGCTCATTTAGGATGCACAGTGACTCAGGATGTATGGTTACTCGATAGATATAAAAAGTTTGCATTTTTCACAGCTACCTCAACTCATGGCTGTAATGGTACAAACTCAGCAAGTTCCTGTTTCAGGAAAAAATAATAGTCTTGGGAATATTTTCTTATATCTTACCCCTTTTGGATCTCTGTGACCAGCTCAGGCATGATCTCACACATGAGGAGAACGGTGCACTGCTCTTCGTGAAGGTTACATAAAAAGACAAGGACGGACATTTATCAGCTGGAGCTTTGAATGTCAAAGTGAAGTATTGAGACCAGACCGTTTTTAAAAGAAACACTCCTCTAACGACGACATGGAATTTCTCACAACTTCTTAAACTTGTCTCGCTGTAGCATCAGATCGTAATGTCCTGCTGAAACCTTAGGCCTTGTTAGCATTTTTAGAGTTTTTGGCCAAGGATGCACTGGATAGATTTTAGATCAGTCAATGGGATCATTAACCAATACTGACGATGAATCATTTCAGGAAGCTCTAGTTAGAAGAATTGAATCATTGTTAAAATGAATTATTAAACCACTAGTATCAAAATAATACAATTGTACTTAACACACCGACTTTGTTTCTGTTGACACAAATGAAGCCAACTAGTAATAACTAGGGACTATGTGGGGCTCATGTATTGAAGTGTCCAAAGACAGGTCTTCCAATCAGAGGACCATCTTTCTACCTCTGCACCACAGCTAGGTCTGAACTGGTGCAGTTCAAATTTAATCGGTATTTCAAATAAGCACTTGTCAAAGACAGCCAACTATCTGAAACAAAATGATAGTCCTTACCATACAGCTGTGTGAGAAACTGCCCTCAAACTAGGAAGTCAGGAGTACACGCACTCCTAATACTTCTACTATAGTTCACATGGTGTATATATCAGAGTATACAAGTGGGAGCAACATCACTTAACTCAATCCAGGCAGTGCTACTGGCACCCTAACCATAAATTTTAAGAGTGATTTTGTTGTCCTTAATAGCGCCCTTAAATCCTACTGTAGGAATGCTGTTGTCAATCCAAGAGTCTCTGCTTTAATAATGCATTCCTGTCTAAATGTTTTATCAGACTGTTAGTAGTGATAAAGACCAGCGTCACTGAACACTTTCAACTCCTACACATCATTTTGTTCTGCTTGGAATAAAGTCACACAAGAAAAAAAAAAAAACTCCTGATCTTTTTTATTAAACAGAGAAGTGTCGTCTCACTGAAGGACGATAGAGAATCATCCCTGATGCTAAGTACACTCTAAAAGCGCCTTCAACAACATACTGAATGTGGGTACTTAAATGCACTTTTAATATATTGTGTTCACACAGGACTCTTGCTACCGAACTTTTAATGGAATTTCCCGTAGGACGGCTAAAACTTTCGCTCGGTTGACCTAAACATACATCTTTACATACTCACAGGCATTCATTTTTCAAACTCTTTTAAGGGAATATTTTTTGAAGTAACCATTTGTGGTCTAAAACACAGTTTTTAGCTCATTCTTTGCTTATTCTTGTTGAACAGAGTGTACTTCTATGGCATGATTACCACCAAGTGACTAAATGTAAATTTCCTCTAGGAGAGGCAGAACAATGTTTACAATGTTAATGATCTGAACATTTTTGTTAGAACGTCTCTTTTTGAGAAATCATGTAACAGTGTATGTATGCTATTAACAATCTCATTATTTCAATAATAAACTTTACAGTACGTGAATTGTATCAGATTTATGTAAATACATATATGTGTGTATTTCTAAACAAATCTGTGTAAACTATCTAGACTAAAAATTTAAATGAATCGAATTGAATTGAGAGGATCAAAAGAATTGAAAAAAATCTGAATTAAATCGATCAAGGCTTTGGTGAATCGAATCAAATCGTTTCTAGAAAGGATTATCGATACCCGGCCTTATATTCAATGGCTGCTGTTTTGTACCTGCATAGCGACATGTGAACGGGAAAGCTTTGAACGCGGAAGCCCAAAATGCGCATACAAGGACTTTTCATTGAAAGTGGACACTTCAGTGCCACTAGCTGTGTTTCCATTATAAATTTGTGCAAGACTTTATCAAAATCCTGAAAAAGGTCGAAAAAACAATTTCGCAATTACACTGTTTCTATTAAATCATAATTATGCAAATAAACATAAACCAATGCGCACGATTTCATTAAAAAACATGGCGATGGATGTGAACAGTACTTGGATTTACAGCAGATACATTCAAATTTCTGCTACAGGACTAGCGCTCATCATCATCCATCAAAGGAGACGTCGGCGTCTTATTCAGGCCATGGAGCGGTGTGGTACGTGAGAACGGCTACGGATGAAGCAACTTTGGGAAATCGTGGTTGGGGATTTTACAGAGGAGCTGTGGATCGAACAGTTAAGCATGACACACTCTACTTTTGATGACCTATGAGGTGATGTGGGACCTTTTGTGGCGCCTGCTGTACAACCAAGCGTGTTATCCGGTTCTTGGTAACATGACTCATTTAATTTGAAAAGGGTTTCATTGCAGTTTTGCGAAAAATGTAAATTACGATACGCTTCAAAATACACTTTCTTAAAAAAAAAAAAAATGTTTTTCAATTAATGGGAATTTTTCTAAATTGACCTTTCCATTAGGCCTGGGGTGTCAAAACCCTAAACACATCTTAGAACAGGATAAACTTTTATTGGACACATTAAAACAAATTTTTAAAAACGTTTTATCAAAATTATACAAGTTATAAGTGCATGGTAACATCGGAGCATTTATAACAATAAAATAAAATGATCTGGAGGGCCAGATATAATTCCCTGGTGAACTGGATCTTTTATTTTGACACGTGCATTAGGCGAGTTTATTATCACAAATCCAATTTGTACAATTTTCTAGTCAATGGAAAACCAACTACAGTCTCAGTTCCACACTCAAAGGTTCTGCCTCCCTTCAAATCTGATCATTACATTCCGACCAACACAATCCTTGTGGCACAGCGACTTCCAAAGCATCTCGTTAAAAATTTTTAAACTCAACTTCAGATCAACTCCAAGGTTTGACGCGACAACGCAAAAAGCTCCGATTTGTCACAACCGTCGGCCAACAGTTCTGTCGGGAGCCTAATGATGTATAGCGCTTTTGTTTTGCATATTTATTTGTTATTCATGACATGTCCAAGCACACAGACTTGACACGCGTCTCCATGGTGATAAATTATTGAGGGGCCTTCTTTGTGAGGCAACTGAAAAGCAGCTTCATTAATAATGAACAAGTCTGTGTACTCTTATAATTGTGTTATTTTCCCTGGAAAGTTGTGTGCTTCAGCTCACAATGTCCCTGTTGTTGGTGGCTTTGATGTGGACACTGGAAAGCACTTAGAGGCGTGTTTTTTAAAAGGGGGGGGGCGTTTGGCGCAACTTTGGAACTTGACGGGGATTTATCAAGTTGCTCTTTCTTGCTGCTTCGCGGAACGATGGCACAAACTGACACACTTGCCTGAACAGATTTGGTTTTGTTTGCAAGTTGCCATGTTACCCCCCCCTTTTTTATGCGTCTTTTTGGACGTGCTAGCTTCTCAAACAAAAGGGAGGATTTTTCTTTTTTTTTGTTTTTTTTTCTGTTCTGGAGCTCTGATCTTTTCCTCCCAGCCAGATTATGCCCTTGGATCACACGCCAACCCCTTGCCCTATTGTGAGGGTAAGTCCTAATGTTAAACCCTTGGAATAATACTGCAAATTTGGATCACAAAGCGCCACACCGCCGCGAAACACTCGATCCGTCAGTCGGAAGTGAATGGGCCTGTTTTCAACAGTGCCGCTCTAGCGCCGTTTCTGTGAGAGGATTGGAAAGGACATGTGTAATATGTGTGAAAGGATGTCCCGCTAAATCAAAGCCAACTCTGTCGGCGCCAGCTCCCTACCTTCTCCCATCGTTCCTTGTTTGTGCAACTCGTTTTTATTCTTTCAATATCCTCCATTTCTTCCTTTTTTCTTCTTACTAACTCAAGGAGAAACTAAAACAAACACTCGATGCTTTCCCGTTGTCTCACTTTTTCAAACACACACCCACACAATCTGTCACCCCGTTTGTCTCCGCTTCTTCTCTCTCCTCAGTCAATTATACAGATGTCTAATGTTTTGTCCCTGCCACAGAGAGTGGACGGAGCATCTATCATTCTCAGGGGAAGGGTGTTGATGATGGAAGGGCGTGAGCCCCATGCTTTTTCTGCTCGTTCCTCTGGGCTGGAAGGATGCCAGTCAACTGAGACACAAGCTCTGGCCCTCTGCCCGGCAGCAGGCTTCTGAAACTCCCTCCCTTCACCGCCAGATTTAAGCCGTTTCCATGTGAGCCAGCACCAGGCGGCTTTTCCTGTTGGTATCTTATCTCTTGTTTGCTCTTGCAAGTGTGCTGTTGATGAGAAGAGGGAGGATGTTCTTGGAGGAAATGGACAATGACGTCACCGATAGCAGAAGAGGCCACTTTTCCAGAATCTCCAATTAGATTTTTGGAACTAAATCTTTGAGATTGTACATAAAAAGGTCTAATCTGACGTTATTTTTGACAAATTTAGTGTATTTTCGTGGAACAAATGAAAAACTTTTTTTTTTTGGTTTGGTTTCATACAGACTTGAACGGGCCTAACAACCTGGAAGAATTGAGTCGTTTCACCTGCTGCTCTGGAAACAAAATGACAACCCAAGAACTCCCACAAGTAGATTCAAATAGTTGTAATTTTAAGGAGTCCTTAGGAAACCTCCATCCACCAGGTGAGAGTCCCAAAACCCGAGAGTCCAACCGGGGCCCGCATTCCAAGAAGCAAGTTCAAGCTCACGTTAGCCGTGGCCCGAGAGAGATATAACGCTCAGTATTGAATACAATACACTCTGGTGGGACAGAAAAAGGGTTGAAAAGTCAAAACTTGTCATGAACGATAAAGAGCCTGTCAGCTAAGCACAAGAAACTGGCAGAGAACAGAGGAAATCTGGCAAAGCTATTTAGGGCGAACAGCAGCTGCATCAAATAAGGGTAATAATGGGAGGCCGGTGAGAATAGATGGAGTATGGAAGGCTGTGAGGGACAAAACTACCACAAAACGTGTTCTTGCAAAAATGAGCCAAAACCAGAGCAAAAAAAAGACAGGACAGAGATGCTAAAATAAGCTGTTACTATCTTATTGAAACATAATTAATGAGAAATTTCCAAATTGTTTTGTGAATCCTACTTGTTTTGAGTTAGTAACTTGCTCAAAATGTATGGCACATGGATCATTTGGTCCATTGCATCCTTTAAATGTTCCATCTGCACTCACATGGTTGTAAAATGCACCAAGATTCACTTGCAAGTGAACTGAAACATGTTTTTCTTTGGCCGACCAGACTTTCCTATTCGTCTACTGATGAACAGGGAGGGGTACTGTTCTTATATGAGCCCGCCCACAATCGCTTGAACAGTAAAATGATTGTGAAGCAAAACAAAATACTGTACAAGTGATTGACGCGTATGAAACGAAGAATTAAAATCCATGTTTTGATATGATTCCAGTGGTATCGATAGTCCCAGCCAGAAAGGCCAAGTGGACCCTAAAGTGAGCAGTAAATGTGGGTCCCAATTGGGTTTGTCTACAGTTTAGGTGGCCACACATTGACTCTGCTGCCCAGGGACCTCAAGCCTGGGTGGTGACCCTGGTAGCTCTGCTG
>NC_050533.1:11817819-11838212 GCF_002922805.2 Oryzias melastigma
CTCAAAATGTATGGCGCATGAATCATTTGGTCCATTGCATCCTTTAAATGTTCCATCTGCACTCACATGGTTGTAAAATGCACCAAGATTCACTTGCAAGTGAACTGAAACATGTTTTTCTTTGGCCGACCAGACTTTCCTATTCGTCTACTGATGAACAGGGAGGGGTACTGTTCTTATATGAGCCCGCCCACAATCGCTTGAACAGTAAAATGATTGTGAAGCAAAACAAAATACTGTACAAGTGATTGATGTGTATGAAACGAAGAATTAAAATCCATGTTTTGATATGATTCCAGTGGTATCGATAGTCCCAGCCAGAAAGGCCAAGTGGACCCTAAAGTGAGCAGTAAATGTGGGTCCCAATTGGGTTTGTCTACAGTTTAGGTGGCCCCACATTGACTCTGCTGCCCAGGGACCGGAAGCCTGGGTGGTGACCCTGGTAGCTCTGCTGGACCCTGGAGTGTATGGCTGGGAATCATTGGGTACCTCACAATGCGATATGCGATACATGGCTCACAGTATCGATGATATCGCGATACTGCAATAACTGGTAAAAAATTGCCTCTAACAACTCTCATTATATAAAAGAACATATTTTTTGGAGAATATATTCTTATTTATTTCTTAGCTTGAAAACATTAAAAAAAATAAAAGACACTTGTTCAAATCAGTAATACTATGTACTTGACAAGCATTGACACCAATTGAATTTGAGTTATCTGTAAAATTCAGTGTTAACAATCGTAAACATGAATAACAGTACCACTACTTAGTGCAGAATTGTTGTAAACTACGCAACAAAAATTAAATAATTCAAGTAGCTGTCAGGCACATTGGTGTAACCTGCGCCCCTATCTACCTCCAATGGAACGTCTTACCAAAGGATGACGAATATAACGTTTTTACAGCCTCTTTGAACAAAAAAAATACTTGGTGAGAGCCTATCCAGAATCAATCGCAGCACCAAATATCGCGATATATTGCAATTTCGATGTTTTGGTACATCCCTATTGGACAGCTGAGTTTTCTGCACTCTCCACTGGGTGACTGGCTAGCGTAGCGAGCCAGCCCATTGCGCCTCCACTTAAGCCACAAGTGGGGCCACCATGGAAACTGCAGACAAACCCAATTGGGGCCCACTTGGCCTTGCTACCTGGGGTGTTGCATACATCAGTACCAGTATGAAAAGAGTTTTTGTACCCATCCCTATTACTTTGACACTTAAACCTTTATTAGATCAGTCCTCTCCCTCACTATAGGCGGACGTCCATCCTTAACCCTTTAACACCAGGGATGTCACCTAAAAAACACACGCTGTTGATCAAACAAGCTCTTTAGTTCTGTAAAGTGTTGCACATCATCCCAGAGTTGTTTTTCTGCACATTCGCTGGATTTGAAACATTGATTACATAAATTGAGTCAAAAGAGTTACAGTAGTCCAAAGAATGTCAACACTGGAGCTAAAGCTCTGATGTTAAAGGGTTAAACATGCTAACATAAAAAACTTTTTGAACAGAATTCAGGTCACTTGAGGCTATTTCAAAAGCTGTTTGGGAAGAATGTCCAGATGCTTTGGTGGAAACCAGAAACACAGCAGACCAGCAAAGCATGAGTCAAAAAAAAGAAAAATCTCACCTCATCAACATCTCAGCCAAGTTCATGGAAGGCTTTTAGGAAAGGTAGGAGTGATTTCATTCTTTTTTTCATCTTTTACTGCACAGCAAGTGACAATGCTGACTGGAGATGCATATTATTAAGATAAAACTCTTTCAGTCAAAACACAGATTTCCTGTTGGATGGTCTTAACATGTTAAATGAATATGTTTTTACATCATGCAACCCATTTGGAGCCTGATATAATGAGAAAAAAAAGCTCATTAATGAATAAATAATATATAGTGAAAACTTAATGGGCTGCCTTAACTGTCAAAACCCATAACACTCACCATCATCAGCAACCTTACAGCTTGTTTGTGTTTCATTTCCAGCTGTCTAATCTTTGGGTTTTTACCAAATAAAATCCGCCAACATCAGTATGATACACTGTCCATAACCGAAAAGGTCAGAGGTTGTCAGATGAAACTGGATGCCGCGGCTAAGTCTACGTGGGTGAATATAAGAGCATGTAATCAATACACACAGACAGCCACTATGGCCTTTTGGAAGCAATTCCTGCCTAAGGGTGAGTAAGAAGCGAAAACCAGAGCTGTGCGGTTGATTGTGAGACGTTATGGCGGTGGTGTTGAAAAGATGGAGTTGGAGGTTTATTCAATGCTGCAATAAGAGTGAAATAATGATTCTGGCATCCCCCGCTGATCAGGTACAGCGTAACCCCTGCCTGTGTGCGCCCGGCCCCCGTGTTTGTGCGCTCACAGGCACTCAAAGTGCACTGGGAAATGGCAATTCCCAGCTGTCTGTCTGACCCGCAGGTTGTACTTCTGCCTGGTCGGCTGTAAAATTAGGAGCAAACAAGGCACATTTTGAAATGAGGGCCAGCGTCCAAAGCTTGTTTCTCTGGGGTGAATAATTCATATTAAGAACATCACTCACACACACACAAAAAATAAAAAATAAAATAAAAATATGCCCTAGGCTCTAAGGATGTGCCAAGCTGGGGTAGACTTGTGTAAAATGTGATGAAGGAACACCGAATCCTCTCATTTGGACGTGTGCAGAAATAAAAAATAAAAAAATTCTTTAACGAAAAAAACAACCCAACCCTCAATTCCAAAAATAAAAATAGGTGATTCCTTCCATCTATGCCGGGCTCCTTTTTTAATCGTTCTGAGATGAGAAGATAAACACCCAACCGATGCAGGTCCCTGATCTCATAGACTCTTTTACTGGAATTTGTAGCAGCTTTCCTGCTGAATCTCATAGGATTTGTGCTGCAACAATAGAAGTAAACCCGCTAAAGAACATCCTTGGAGTTTTTATGAAAGCCATGCAGGGAGAGTGTTTATACACAATCCTGCTATGGTCACAAATACAACTATCACTGTGCGGTGAGGAGAATTTGGGAGAACCTTCAAGACTTCATGGCGCCGCACGATTTTTTTTAAAAAACATTGGCGTGGTCATGAATGTAGACGGAACAGTCAAAAGTGCAGTACTTTTCTGTTTATATTTACCTGGGCTACCAGGCGGCCGGTGGTCTGTGACACTTGTCCAAAGACATTTACACATCATGCAGTCAGACATGCTATAGGCTGGCAATTCCGGCTGCCATTGACCCAGTTGTCACCTGATTTTGTAATGGCGTCATCCCCACCTGTCACTGGACTTCCACCGCGCAACCTCAAAATGTGCCCGGGCAACCACTGACCGATGTCAACTTTTAAAGGAAAATCGCCAAATTGCCTTAAAGTTTCGACTTTTTCTTAAAGAGGCCACACCAGGATTTTCAGAGTTAACAATATCCACATATATGAACATATATTAACTTTGGAACAATTAAAAACAAATCAGTTAAGAAATATTATTTATTTTCCTGATTTTTTTCCTACCCAGAATTAAAACAACTCGATTCCTGAGGCTCCGCCTGCCACTGCGTGTGGGTGCCGCCCATTTCATGATGTCATCCTAGACCCAGCTTTGGCAGTGTGTCCAAGTTTCTCCCACAAAAATAAGTAACATCCAATTTTTTTCAAAGATGGCTGCACATACCATATATCTGCCATTAGTAGGCCCGGCCATCACTGCACTGCTTATCAACATAAATACACTCTGCTTCTGCACGACTGTGCTGACCGGGGCGGAGGGGGGTCTAAAGTAACAAACACCTGTTTGAACTGGAATTTATTAAAGATGGGATACAACTGGAAGATATACGGTATACTGCATCTAAAATGAAAGTTTTTTGCTGATCACTGCTAGCTCAGTGGAGAAATTAAGTGTTGGTGTTAGACTGGGGGCGGTTCTGGCAGAGCTGACTCTTCCTGAAAGGGGCGGTCTCACTCTCTGATGTCAGATCGTGAGGACCCGCTCGTTTTCATGAGTATGGGACGGGCTGCTGTTGAGATTGCAGGTTTTTAGAGGATTACTCAGAAATGTGTGGCCCCTTTAAAACTTCCGGTGCATCCCCGCAGGATGAAAAAATCCCACTGTCCCCTTCTAAATACAAATGCCACTTGCCAAATTTGCTGAAAAAAAATGAATTCAGATTGCTGCAGTGTGGCATTTTGGGATATATGACCCAATGAGAAGAAACACAATTTTCATTAGTCTTATATTTTTTTCACACTAATTGGGAATTGAGGACACCCAAAACGTCAGAAAGTTACATGGAGGGGGTTCAAACCATACGTCCATATAAGGGGTGTGCCAAAATATCGATATTGCGATATTTAGTCCTGTGATTGATTCTCGATGGGTTCACACCAAGAATTTATCTTTTATTTTCATTTGAAGAAGCTGTAAATGATTGTGGATGTTTTGAAATTTGATTACATCAATGATATTAATGATCCTTTATAGCTTGAATCTGTTATCAAGACCTGAACCAGATATTGATAGTTCATGTAGAGAAAGTGCTATGGTTGAGTCGGGGTGGGATTGTATAAGTTCGCTTCCTCCCACTCCCTTTTAAGCAATCTAGATGTAATTCAATGTGATGTGTTTTTTTTCCATGTATCATTCCTGATTGCTTGAAATAAACCCTTTCACTCATTCATTCATATTGTGAGCCCTGTATTGCGTATTGCATCATATTGTGAGGAACCCAGTGATTCCTAGCCCTAGTCCATAAATGACAAATTGGGAGTGAGAATGAGTTGGAAACAGACACTGTGAAGACAACATCCACTGATTTTTTCACAATATCCCAAACTTATTGTGAGTAGTGTATGCGTACATATCAACAATTCCCCTTCCCTGAGGGTATTGTGGCCTCACCGGCTTCCAAATGGACGAGGTTTGACTCAGCGAAATGTTCACAAACCCACTGAGGACGGATAAAAACGAGCCGTTGTGAATGAAGCATGGAGACGGCGGACATATTTCAGCCCCTTCATTCTGCTTAGAGGAAGTGCTGCACTTTACCGATGCAATGCGTTGCTATCAGAGCACCACTAAAATAGGTCAATGGATTGTGTGTGCGTCTAATCTCTGATCAGATGGTGTTCTCATCCAGGGCTATTAATGTGCTGATCCACTAATTGGGGGAGCTTGCTCTCTTAATGCAATGGCCTTCTAAATGTGTCCGTCCCAGTAATTTAATAATGGCCATTTCATGCTACTCTGACTTTTCAAACAGCTTGCTCGGGGCAGCCACAGGGACTTGTTATTGATTGGAACTCTTAGGCTGGCTGGGTTTGGCTGTGGGTGAGAGAGACTGATCAGCTCGCTTCCCAGAGTCCAGATGCAACTACTGCCCCCCCCCCCCTCCGACATCTCCACATGCTACCCATAAACACACAAACACAGAGTGTGGACTCACAAAAGGCCGGCGCGCACTCACTCAGACGTTCTGAGAATCCGCTGAGATTGTCTGCGCCAGGCTTGATCCGTGAAGCGTAGATGGGAGGGGGGGATTTAAGCAGATACTACTGGAGAGACTGTCACAGGACTCTGAAATAAAGACGTGGGACTTCTTCAGCTGCATGCTTATGCTGCTGTAACTTCAAGCGCAGCCTCACATCATGTCGCCGAGGCTCCATGCCTCTGCAGAGCTCACAGATCTCTCAATCCAACTTCTTCTCAAGACAAATCAATAATTGGATGTAGAGACATCACACTTTTTGGTTATTTTTTTCCCTTTTTTTAGGGGGTGGGGATAATTAAACCCTTATGTTATGTTCTGGGGCAAAATTGAACCATTTTCAAGTGTGAAAATGTGTCAATTTTGACTAGATCACAATAAAAGGGTTAAAGTTTTTGCATTCAGCATCCCTTTGGGCAGAAACGATGTCATCAAACCCCCAACTTGTCCAAAGAGGACAACAGAGTAGGGAAAAATAAATGGTAGGTGTTAAGACTATTGAATGTACATGAAAACTGGACCGAGTGAGTGTGATGTCACCCATAGAAAATGACTTCCTTCTGTTTCCGATGAAATGAAGTTAGTTCAGTTGCTATTTTCCTCAAAAACACCCAGTGCCATGTTGGAACAAAAAATCATCAGTAAGCAGTGATTGGTCTTAGTCAACGTTTCTATGGCAACAACTCTTATCAATCAGGAGTGAGTTTGTTGGAAGGCCACACCCCTACTACTCAAAGTGGGCTCCAGATAATCTGTCAATCAATGTTTTCGAAGTGAGACCACATACTTTTATTGAGGTCTCTTATTGGTCAGTTTATAACTTGAATAACTTCCACTCCAAGAAATATATTTTTTTTTAAATTAGGATTAGCGAGAACATTTAAAGAAAGTTGCAGAACAAGAATGGTCATTTTGACAAAAATAATAACTGAGTAATAGCTGTTTATTTGTCAACAGAAATTTATGGGATTTGAGCTTCTTGGAGCCAGCGGATACGGGGAAGAGTCACTCAGTCCAGTTCTCATATTCAGTCAATGATTGGAAAGCACCCAGGAAGACTGTCAGTCATCCGAACAATTATGACCTTAAATCCTACAGAAATTTTATTTGTCTGTTGTTTTTCTTGGACCTAATGAGGACTGACTTGCTGATGTCACAAACCAACTTGGGGATACAGTACTTGGTCAGTACACCAAATAACCACTTGTTGTCTGGCCAACACATTCTTACTCCCAACCCGTCATATAACTCGTCGCATCACTTTTTGACATTTTGGGTCTCCCCAACTTATCATTCTTGATGTGTTGGCTGTTCCCATTAAATCTGGGGTTCCCAACCTCCGGGCCCCGAACCGGTACCAGTCCGAGGCCCGGTTGGTACCGAGCCACAGACAGGGAAAAATGCATACGCTAATCAGTTATCCCCAACTCTGAGGACACAGACCACTACCGGGTATCTGACCGGGACCCTAACCCAGTGTCAGTACCCTAACTTGGTACCGGTTCTGCATCCGTTACCGCATCCCGAGGGTTGGGTTTCATGATTAATGAGAACAGCCAGCACATCATACAAACGACAAGATGGGGACACCCAAAAACGTAAAAAGTGGAGGGGGTCCGAACCATCCGTCCATATTTGATGAGTGAGAATGTGTAGGACTGGCTCAAGGCACTTCAAACAGGAAGTCAACATGTTGCATCACTGTTTTCAGTTTGGATGGATGGATGGATGGATTCTCCAAGTGTATTTAATCTCCTGAACATCTTGTTCCCAAACATTCTGACCCATTATTAACGGCATACATTACATTATACTTTTTAAAACCAAGATGTTTCCGTTCTGCCCCACAGTAGTTACCCCAGAACTGAAAGACGCTTTTGTTCAGAGAGCAAAATCCTGAACCCATGACTGCAGGGACTCCGAAGAATTCCAACAAGAGAGCTGTAGCCCCCAGCAAACACTTTGAAATGATTCCTGTTGCAACAAGCACCACTTGTGATACAAAGTTTTGAATTTCTTTAGCGCTGCTTAAAATAGCAGAGAAGTACAAATTACACATAAACAAAACCACAATAAAAAAGATTCTGATGGCATTGCAATATTAAATTTAGCTACAATTTGAGGTTAAACAACTCCAATGAAACACAAAATGCACAGCTGCTCCAGCAAATACCAGTGAAAACAATATATTTAACAGGTTTGTCCAAAATTTTAACTCATATTTTACAGATGTTTACAATAATTCTGCAACATTTGGACCAAAACCTTTTTATTACTTTTATCTTCAATTCAGTTAATGTAAAAGTGACCTTAAAACTATCCTTTTTAGTGTCGTTTTAATGAACATTTATGCTTTCTTTCTTTATTTTGGCCTTAATTTCTCATCAAAAAAGGACCAACTCACTTATGTACAAACTATCTTCCACCACTCAGCACATTCAGAAGTGTTTTCCTCTCAGCTTTCCTCACTTTTTGTCTTCCCAGGAGTTTCAGACTACATTATTAGAGGCTCTTTAAAATATCTAAGATTTCTTCTTGTTTCAATTATTAAACAGTGTACGGCTAAGGGCTCTCCATATAACTCTTAATGTGCATGCCCTATGGCCTTTATCTTTGATCTCTGGTGCTGTTCAATGTGTTTTGCATAATTTTAACTAGAACGAGGAAAGCTTGAAATGCCAGATACTTCCTTCTGCCTTTCCTGCTCGAGTGCTCTTTGTTTTCTGCACAAACACGATCTAGTGGTAACTGTTCGGCAAAGAGATGCAAAAATGAAGGGACGGACAAAGGTTAAGGTCATGTGACCACTTTTTTTTTTTTGACATATTTAAAGACAGTTTTTTAGCATCAAAGTCTTATTTTCTTAGCTTAACCAGATTTAAAAATCAGATCTTCCTCAAAATTGACCCATCTGTGCCCCATTTTAAGGGAAATTAAAATGTCATGAAATGTAGAAATACACAATTAGTCGTACAATTTTCTTGGAAATCAAATTCAACCACTAAAGCCGTAGACATTTTATAATAATTGTGTAAATTCCATCTATTCATTTTAGGAGCTGCTTGCTCGATATATAAATCCCCTGGTGGTCATGTGGTGAACTGCATCTGTTGTAGCTTCCTGTGTTTTCAAACCTGCATCAGATAGGAAGTTTCAGAAATTTTCTTTCAGGCTTTGACTTTATGATCAGTTGAGAAACTAAGCAACATTTATGTTGAAGCAAAAACTTGTTGCCACAAGAAAATTTTACTTTAGACTTTAATCCAATTGAAAAGCTGCTATT
This sequence comes from Oryzias melastigma, assembly GCF_002922805.2. Classification (NCBI taxonomy): domain Eukaryota; kingdom Metazoa; phylum Chordata; class Actinopteri; order Beloniformes; family Adrianichthyidae; genus Oryzias; species Oryzias melastigma. Next base: position 11,826,585 of record NC_050533.1, read on the forward strand.
CGAGGATCTGTTTATGTTATGGAGGCTTGAAGTTATTTATTTACTTTGTTTAGGGTTAGCATTTATAGTGTTCATGACGAGATTACAAACATTTTTATAGTTCCTTATTACTTAGCCTCGTTAAATAACGGTCCTATATGCCAAAAGTGAATTAACACACTGTACGACAGTTAAATTGTAACAATTTTCCCATAAAGTTATTCAAACATTACTAATTTCAAATGTGGGGAAAAAATTGAATAAATCGCAATTGTTTTTTTAGATGCATTATTTGCCAACCACTTATCATCTGCGAATGATGACAAAATAAAATCACACACAAAAATGGATATTTAGAACATTTATTTTTTTATTAAGTCTGTCAATTGATAACAAAAACATATCCTCACACTTTTGCGTTGTGATTATACACTATTAATCATGTTTTACTGAGTAAATGTGATGACAACAACAGGCCAGAGAGAAATGTTTCCTTCATTTTAATTGTCTGAAATGTTTAAATTTATTTAAGTGTAATTTGTGAGCACAAAACACAATAACAGTAAGATAAGCAGAACTCTAAAGACTTTTATGTCTGCATTAAAGACCTAAAAAAAAAATTCTGGTCACTGCTCCATATCACTGTGCAGGCTGCTTTAAATTTTTTTCTTTCATGTTCTGGACTAAAATAAGCAGTAAGAGGTGAACAAATGCTTTATTTAACCGTGTTACCAAGACAACGCAACAGACTATCAAATAGTCCGCTTTTTCTGAAGAAGTGATCTAAACCAAAAAAAAAAAAAACAAGATTAAAGTACTAAAAAAACTGACTGGATATTTATTTCTTTTGTAAATAACCATGATATAAGTGGGAAAAAAACACAGTGTTTGAATACACGCTGCGGGTGACTCCACCGCCAAGGCAAAGCGAAGGACTACTGCTCCATGAGGTCTGATTCATTAGCAATAATAAATATTAATGTGTCAACTAGATTCTTTGATCGCGTATGTTAATAAATGTTATATCATTACATAAGCAAAAGCCGAGATTTAAGCCTCAATTCCACTATTGTACCTCTTGGCGAACTCCATTGGTTGTAGGTCCATTGAAAAGTGGAACAGGTTGGGATGGAGCCGCTTGGTAGAAAATGATGATGACATTAGAAAGCGCCAATATAGCGCTCATTTAAACTAATGTTTCCAAATGCTAAAAATGATCAAAATATTGAACTACCGTATTTTCCGGACTATAAGTCGCGGTTTTTTTCATAGATTGAATGTCCCTGCGACTTATACTCCAGTGCGACTTATATACGAATTTTTAATGATGAGATATGGACCGTAAGTCTAGAGTGCCCTCTTATGGTGATCTATGCAATTACTTTATTTACTTTAGTTATTCAGACGTGACACAGAGGACGAAGAATTTAAGGGATTCAGTGATATGGAGTGAGATTGCGTGCAATTAATTACAGTAAAGATACAAAGTTGATGAGTTCTTGAGGCTATAGTTAAATTAAACTGTTATGTTATATAAATGCTACACCTTTTCGTTTTTTTCATGATGCTAATATGTGAATATGTGTTGACACATATTCAGCCTGTTTTCTATTCACTTATGAATGTTATAACTTACCTTCCAGGATGATCTAATATGGTTTTTTTCAACCAGTTTGTAAAATAAATTACTTGAAAAAAATGCGACTTATACTCCAGTGCGACTTATGTATGGTTTTTTCTTCTTCATTATGCATTTTTTGGCCCCTGCGACTTATACTCCGGTGCGACTTATAGTCCGAAAAATACGGTAATCTTTTTTTTCCCAAATTGAGCCGTAGGTCTGATAATGGTTAAAACTGATTCATCTGGTCATTTGTAACACGAATACTTGGGTTTGGCAGAGAAACTCTTCTTCTGAATGTTGTTCTGTTTTAAAGTGATGCATGACATCACCGATTTCAAATAAAGCAGCTGAAAGGTCAAAACATGTCTGCAGATATGAATGAAGAAAAATGGGTTATGACAGAAATGTCATATCTTTTCAAACCCAATTTGCCAGTGTTTTTTATGTACGACTGTTTTGCACGTTACATGAAGCAGTGCTCTTATTTTACGGTTGATTGAGTATTTTAGCTTCCTCTTCTTCTGTTTGGCAAACAAAAAAGGTCAGTGCTGACATCAGTGGTGGTTTTACAGCGTTAAACGTCGGTCCTCGGGTTTAAAATGCTTTCTAATTAACACTAAAAAGACTCCCCATCCTCACCTGTTTTTCTTGAACCCCCTACTACCCCCCTTCCTTTCTCTGAATCTCCAGGACATTATTTCTCCATCTCTTTCAATCTCTGTATATCGACTGTGAACTGGCTGCAGCTCAGAACAGCAGGCCCACACAGACCAAAGCACCAGCAACGGTGGATTAGTCTGTTGAATTATTCAGAGCCAATTCCCCATTGAAATGTGTAAAAGGTCCCTTGCTGGGTTTAAAAACAGAGAGTGCTGTTGGAGCTGACAACAAAAGCTCCGGCTTTAAATACAAAAAAAAAAGAAAAAGCCCCCCATCATTTTAACTCATTTACATTGCAAGTTGTTTGTTTTAACACAAGACTTTTGTGCCCTTTTTGTGGCAGGAAATTGTAATTTTTTATTTTTTATTTTTTTGCTTTTAAGGTTCAGATTTCTGCGAAAGTTTTTTCCTCTCTTGATAAATGTGAAGATGAGAGCGTGAGCAACCGTCACCACACGGTTCTTAGAAAAGTTCCCTTTCTGTCACCTGTTTTTACTTGATGTTGATGATACAATCTTGTTAGAGCACGTATGTAAAACCCTGACACCATGTGATGCAACCCGAAGCCAATATTTTCAGCTTTTTTTCTCACCTGCAACATGGTTATGTCTCTTCACAAAAGTGAAGCAATTTTTGTTTTTTAAAATCTTCATCAACAACCTAATCAGCTTTCTAAATGTAGGAAGTCATGATATAAAGACAATTGACAGTAAAAACATAGACTCCACAACACTAGCTTTTAGCTCTATTGTAGCTCTTCAACTGTTGATGCAATCAATGTAAAGCTGATTCTGGTGAAGAAAAGCGGCTTTGAAACATACTTTTTGTAAAGTGTTGCACATCAGTGTAAATCCAACGGGAAAAGCCGCTTTACATCCGAATCAGACGATTCACAATTGTAGCAAAAACCAATAAAGATTGACGATGTGTCAAAGAGCGTGTGTTATTTAGAGACACTTACAATGTTAGAGCGTTTATAAAGCTTTGTTTCCACAGAGCGGTCCGGACTTGCCCACTCCTGGCTGGTTTAGAATGGTCCGGGCAATTCAACAGAGTGCTTCCATTGAGCGCTGGACCATCAAGGTGCATGCGGGCTTAGACCAATGATGTGTCATAACGGTGCGACTACAGTGGTTCTCCGTATTTGCAGATTTGGCGTGACTCTAGTCTCTAACCTCCTCAAATAGGGGGGAATACTGAATGGAAATAATTAAATATTTGCAAGAAGATTGCGGGAGGAAAAAAAGATCACAGCCAGAAAGAGGACAAAACTTTCTGTTCCATTTTTCTATGCATCTACAACCAACAAGGGACCAAAAATGGTACAAATCGGTAAGATCCATTTCATAATGGAAACGCTCCCATATCAGTCTGGTCCAGTCCGGTGTCACGCTGTGGTCCCCAATCGGACCGGTTTAATAATATGAAGTTGGCGTTACTTTTTTATTTTTGTTTTGTTTGTTTTCCCTTAAACTAAAAGGTATGTAAAAATCTACTTGTCACATTGAAATGATCCTACAATAAATCTAGAGTAAAAAGACAATTTGAAAATGATATCTCTAGCCTAAAACACAAATACCCATATGGGTGCTGGAGGTTTTTGGGTTATCTGAGCTTGTAGAAGGTTGTACAGAGAAGTGGCCAGATCTTAAGGGATCCCTAATTCCTCATTTCTACTATGGTTCAGTCCGGTATTTTGAGCATTTCCATTTTAAAAGAGACCCAATGAGTCAGACTGAACCATACCACTTCTGGACCCCCTTTGGTTGTAGGTCCATAAAAAAAATGGAATGGTCCGATTAGCGTGAAGGTAACGTTGACAAAAGAAAGTGCCAAGAAAACGTCACAACCTTCTCTCAAACAACATTGAATGCTTTGTACATACAAACAATGTAATGGACAGAATGAGACTGTGATGCTAAATTAAACATTTAAGATTAAACTATTTAACTGCACCAATGAGATTAGTTTCCTTTTTTTCTTAAATTATCATCTTATAGCAAAATAGTGACATACACAAACTTCATGGTTTTCTCAGCAGACTCCTGGCCAGTTAGACACTGATTTGAGAAATAGATTTGTGGCAAACCTTTTGTCTTATTGAGTTTTCTTTTTTTTCACAAAGCAGTATTGGGATCAAGACATATATCACTAGAGCTGCAAATCTGTCCCCCAATAAAAAAATAAAATAAACTGCATCTACCGCTGCCTTTTTGTTTTATTCAGTTAGTTTTTTTCACTAACTGCTTAACTGTAAAGTAGTATGAACAAGAACTATATCATTAGACCTGTCCGGAAAAAATAAACAGCATCCACTGCTACCTGGTATAGACATTATTTGGAGACAAAAACCAACAAGGCTATAACTTCAGAGCTAAACATTTGATAAAAAAAAAAATCTCAAAAATGTTAGAATTAGCCCTTTAGGTCAATACAACAGATACTTCTACATGATTTGTTGTGTAAATGTTAAATCTGTGTCCAAACTATTTCAATGCGGGTTGTTATTCATCCATTAAAACAAATATTTGAGTACTTTTTTTCACCACAATGTTAGCCTTTATCATAGTGGAGACTTTTGGGGTTTTTCGGCTGACTCCTGGCCAAGTAGCTTTGTCTCAAACGCATTTTCCTACTGAGTTTGTTTTTTTCACAAACTGTTCATCCTTCAAGTAGCGTCAACAAAGAAAACTACCAGGGCTGCAAATCTGTACGGAAAGAAATAAACTGCATTTACTGCTCCCTGGCTTGAAAAGGACATCCTACACCGCCAAACACTCTACGATCCATCAAAAATTCCAACATTATTCCTTTGAGTTGACGTGTTTCATTGTGTAAATGTTAAATTTGCTCTAAATTGTTTCCCAAATCTCTACTTTTGACTTTATTCCAATGAAATAAGTGGGATCCCTCACTGAAATGCACAGAAATTTTTTCATCTAAAGCCAGAAGTTCTACTAAATTCTTGGAAAAATATCACCACAGAAAAATCCTGGCATTACCATGCAGACTAAAAGCTGCTTAATTCCGGCTCTGCATCCCACTATTTCCTCACTAACTCATATTTGTGTGTAGATCCTTCATACATCCTCCAGCATGCCTGCAGACCTCCTGCACGTCATCAAACATCCAGTTTACGATTCAGCAAAAAAGCTTAAAAAATGATGTTCTTGTACAAGAGATGTAAACTTCTTTAGCCTTTTGGTTTCGGATTAAAATTAGAATCCCACTAAAAACATTTATGTAAGCCTCTATACTGTTCTGCCAATCCGTTCTGTATGGCACCATTCAAGACAAGATCCAACAGTTTCTGTTTTTTCTGAAGCAGAAGGCTCCACATGTGGTGTGCATTTACAATATTTGTGTTTTTAAGATTTACCTGCAACTGGTGCACCTGCAGTCCCTTTAGATGTGCAGATTATTAGGGTTAAACTCATTTCCAAACTCCTTTGAACGGCATTTCATCCTTCTGACTTCACAAAAAGGTTATTTCAGCAGCATTTCAAAAAAAAAAAAAAAAGGCTTGGCTGGATTCTCCCGGAGTCTCATAACAGCTGGTCATCTTCGGCGTGTTCCACTCACATTTGACCTGCTTTTCCTGTCATCCTCGCTGCTTTAAAACCCTGCCAGTTCAAAGTCCTCTGGAATTAAAAACCCGAACGGCTGGCAAAGGACTTTTAAAACCTTCACATTTTTTTATTAGAAGTTTAAACTCTTGATAAACTTTTTAAAAGGGCCAAATGAAAACAACTTGGTGAGATCAGTAACCAGATTATTGATAAGGCTTTAGTCATATACGGAGGCTGACCGGTACAGATTCTGTTGGTTTGTCCGGGATGATGAGGAGTCATAGAGAGGAACGCATATGGAGAGGTTCTGACCACGAAAATGGAACGTACCATTGTCTTGAGAGTGGTAAGTGATTTGCGAAGTATTTGCAAGGACAACACAAGCTCCACTTCTGATGTACAGATGATGCTGTCAACGGTAGATACCCTGATACCCCTTTGTAGTCTCTAGTAAGGTGTGTGTACTGGCCACTTAATTCCACAAGTACTGCACAGATGGTGTGTCCAGGTGATACCCAAGTGTCCCAAGGATTCCATTAATACTACGCTCTGATTTCTAATAGCCAGGCTTGGAGCAGGGACTTGAATAGCACTAGCAGGCTCTTTGCACATAGTGCAGGTTCTGGCGGGTTGAAATGTGCATGACACGTCTACATCTTCCCTACTTTATCACCCTTACCTACCCTTGCCCGGCTAGCGTGTCTAGCTCAGGTGCTAGACAAAACGCTGGAAAATCTCCGCGATACTCTACGGACCTTCTTGATGTGAACACAGAAATGCATCTTTATGTAGCACCGGTGAAGATTTACGCTAGCGAGACACATAGCTTTAATCATACAGGAGGATCAAGGGTGGAGCTACTCAGCTAAGCTCTAAAAGCCACGCCCCCTCAGAGGAGATTTTGGAAACTGATGCTTTAGATCAACCTGAAAAAAGGCTTTTTAAGACATTTAGGTTGTGGGATTTTGGTTACAAACTTCATAATAATAATTAAAACAATACTTGGAACATATTTTTAATTAAAAAAATGTATTATGGGGACTTTAATTCATTTATGCACCACAAAGATGTTATATAAAAACAGAAAGAAAGAAGACTAATAATCAAGCAAAAGACTTTTGGTAGCAGCTTTGTTTGAACACTTTCATTCCAGAGTAAACACTTGGCTGTGTGCATCTTATATGGTTAGACGCTGCTCAGGGCTTTATCCTCCATTATGAAGGGACGGTGCACCACCTGCTAACACGTACCCCCACAGGAAAACTAAATCCAGCGCGCCCACAGCCATCGCACAAGCACCGCCTGGAAGGGCTGAGAACCCCGGAGACGTGTGTGCGCAGAAAGGTGGGTGTGTATTGATGAAAGCAGGAGATTCAGCAGCAACATTTTAAAGCAAACAGAAGGAGAAAAATGCTTTTTATGTGTATCTGTGTGTGAAAGAATGTTTTCAAATGGAGGCCTGCCAATGCCGTTGTAGATGCCACATAGAAAAGTATAGGAATACAGTCACGCCAGTGCGTGAAGGAAATATTGTCCTTTTCTTGTGGACCACACGGCTCCACGAACCACTCCAAGAGTCCTCAAAGTCTGTCATTCACATTACGCCACAAGAACAGCCGACGCTTGCAAATCATTTGTTGGCATGGAAATATGTAAAGGGGTAAATATGGATTTATGTCGAGAAGCGGCACCATCAAAGGATCACCAGTGGTGGAGTTCAATAAGCTTGGAGAGATGAAAGCTAATGAAAGGCAAACATGAGAATGGCGGGGTAGTGCAGGAGGTATGGAAGGAGCGAAGTGAGGAGGGAGGGAGCGAGTGGGGGTGGGAGGGGAAGGGTGTGAGGAGAGCAGGGATACAGGCTACGGGAGATGCTGTCTGGTGTGGTCCAATCAAGCCACAGGGTACAAGAGTAGTCAATAGGGTTAGATGAAAGGGATCTCAGTAGGGAGGCTGTGTGGTCGGGTGTAGGACCTCGTGCGTGTGCGAGCCTTTGTGTTGCTGTGAACTGCTGCATGTGTAAGCATAAGGGAACAAGAGGGTGCCGGTGTTTGCTACATTCACTGTGACCCATGCATTTCTACGGTGTGGCTGTACCAAGAGCATGTATCCACTTTCTTATGTGTGACACCCTCTGCAGAGTCTGTATGTTTCAATTCAAATTGAATGGAATTGAAATGGTTTGTTTCAAGCAGTCAAACGAGAATGCATGTGAAGTACAATCAACAGAGGTTTACATCCGTACGTCAGACATAAGATAACTAGGCAGCAAATCAAATTATAGATTGCTTGAAAGGGAGTGGAAACAAGCAAACTTATATAATCCTAACCCGGTTTGACCACACCATTTCCTTTACATGAATGATCATTTTCTGGTTTATAACTTCTGATCAGACATTTTTACTTTACTAATGTAGCTACAGGCCATTGAAAATCCTTCTATATCAATATATCAAGTGACAATGTAAGTAGACAGTAGACATAACAATATATCAAACTTTATCACAGCATATGCAGATCTATGATCAATATTGAGCAAACAAAAAAAAGCACTTTTCAGCCAATAAGTTAAGAGTATTTACCACATACTTAAGCGTAAAGATGATAAAATGCTAGTGTAATAAAACAAATGATTAAAAATGTAATAAAAGAATGAAATGTTTGTAGAATCTGAATAATTTCAGAACGTTTTTGTTGCTTCCAATGAATTCACACAGCCAATAAATTAAGAACTTCCTTTACGGTATCTTTTTCATAAAAATTAGGTGAACTGGTTCACTGTGGTAAACGGCACTCTCGAATCCATCAAAATTGTTTTAGTATAGTTTTGACAAATTGCAAAGGCAGACCGCTTCATGAGTCGTTGGAGAATGATAGCCCACTGAGCGGTCCGGTCTGGTATTTTGAGCATTTCCATTGTAAGACTGACCCTTTAAACAGTACCAAACCATACCTCTAGGGGGCCCCCTTGCTTGCAAGTCCATTAAAAAGTGAAACAGAACGGCTAGGGCGGTGCCACTGTAGCCACCCGTTGATTGTCAGAAAGTGATGAGGACGTAGCGCTCATTTACGTTTTCAACCTTTTAAGCATTTGCCCCAACACATTCTTCCAAAAAACATAAAATTCCTGTTATAAACGATGTACAAAAAGTAAAGCAATAAAATGACAAGCTGCTGGATGATCTCCATTGTTGTCACTTTTCTAGTCGTCACATGACAATGACACAATGACACAATGACACAATGACACAATGACACAATGACACGCTATCGGTCTACACCACCTAAATCTTTTTCCATTTAATTTAAAATGTTGTCCTAATTCTGTTTTTACCTTTATCAAGTGATTAAAAAAAGGGAAACTTACAAAAAAAAGCATTTGAGATTTTCTGGTTCATGTCACATCCACAACATTTACAAAGACACGACATTTTCATGATTCTCAATTCTTCAAATTTGCAATATGGGTCTTGAATTGCCAAATAAGGCGGACCATTAAATCTAAATGAACCCTGGTGTCAACCAAACACCCCCCACACACTCCAGCTGGGTTTAAATATGAAGCCAGTAAAATTCAACTGCTGCAAGAAAGTTACTTTTGTGAGCAAAAAAAAAAAAAAAATCTGAGTTCCACGAGGAGCATTTCTCCATCATAAAAGCTAAAAGCAGCTTCAGCTTCCTCATATCTCACTCAAAGGTGTCCCAGCTGTTTACTTTCTGCCAAAATAAAACAAGCATACTAAGATAGATGCTCTTCAGCATTTTCAAGAATATAAAAAAACTAAATCTTTGATATTTGCGTATTTATTTTTAGTTTTACTTCTTACTTTTCATGAGGAAAATGTCCATAAATTGTCTGCTGGAGATCTTTTGTGTAATAAAGGGATGAGAGTGGAGAATATTCTTTGTGCAAACAAAAAAAGGGAAAAAAAAACAATATTTTTGTATTGATTGCCAGAAGTTTTGTTTATTCCCCCTGCCTGGTTAGATGCCCCCGCGCTCTGCGGTGGAGGGCTTCACAGTTTGGAGAGCAGTGTGATTATCTTCTCAGTGCACCGCTGGCATTTGAGACGCCCTGGCAGAGGCTGGATGCTTCCTTTAAACTGAAATAATGCTCAGCTGGACGGCACAATGGGCATAAGCAACTGCAGCATGCGTTCACTGAGAGTTTTTGTAGTTTTGAAGGTGAGTTTGGCTCCATGTAGCTCAACTGTTTCAAAAGTTAGAGATAAAAGAGACTAAAATCAACAAAGTTTACACAACTTTTGCATCATTCAGTATTGTGTGTCAATCACATGTAATGTTAAAATCACATTTTGAAAATGTAAATAAACTCAATGTATTGTGGCATTAATAACATTAAAAAAATTATATTAATAATATGTAATATGCTTAATTTGACAATAAATCCTCAAAAAAAAACTTCATTACTATAAAAAACATGAGATACTTTTACTTTGTTTTTTTAATTAGTTAGATTACGTTAACTAGATATTTAAAAAAAAATATTAGTTACATTGACAATGCATTTAGAAGAAAATATTACATAAGTTAAACTTTTTTTTTCTTTAAATATGTTGACTATGTAATAAAAAAAACTTCATAAATACACTGACTAAATATTTAAAAAAATAACATGTGTTTTTTTTTTTACTGTATTCGGACAACTTTTAAAAACAGTATGTTGACAACATAGTTTTAAAAAGCAATTAGTAAATTAAGTAATTTAGAAAAATCTTTAAATCTACATATTAAAAAAATAAATAAGAAATATTGATTATGTATTTTTTTAAAATCATTGCATACAATGACTACATATTTTTTTTTTAATCTTTTGGACAAAAGCATTGCTTCACATTTTTTTTAAAAGCTCATGTAATACTTGAAACTAGCAGCAAAACCATTTATTAAATTAAGAAAAACATAAAAATGTAAATATGGTGACTTCTCTGCCTCATACCTATTAAAGTAACCGATGGATTAACAAGTTTATTTATTGAAAACACATTTTATTACATGACCATGACTTGAAAGAATAAAGTATTTGATAACAAATATAATATTACTGCTAAAGTAACTGTTATATTCGGCATTGAATAATCTATTGTTGTTGTACTTGTTTTGTGAAGTTTTTCACTTTTGGTTTCCTGTACTGAGGTCATTCTGGATCCTAAAAAAACAGAATAATTGGATTTGTGAACTAGTTTGTTTAACTGAACGGGGATGTTTCAAGTTGGATTGAGTTAGCTGGTTCGCTAAGTCGTCTAAAATTGACAGCTGATCTGCTCTGACTCATAGCGCGGTTGTCCCTTAATTGGGGAAGATCAGATCATCCCCATGTTTTAATGGATAACTAATTGCCTGACCAGCGGTATTACTGCTACGAGTCTGCAGGTAAGCTTTGCTGCCGGGTCACTGCCTCCACACAAGCCCTTCACTCCACTCATTACCACTGTAATGAAATTATGCTTTCTTTTTTTCCTCCCTCTCATAGCTCATGGTCAGCTAATCTGGAGGGGTAGTTTCTCCAGTGAATGACTTCCACTGTTTAACCTGCTGGGTTTAATCCTTCACTTATGACCTGAAAGGTAAAAAAAAAAGTACTGAGATAATCTAATTTATTCATCCAAAAATGCATTAAAAAAAGATAAAAACGGAATAATAAAAAAGAATGACAACGTAATGACATCATTTACACAGCAAATAGCTGTTATTAGATTAAATGTTCCAGATTACCTACAAACAGAAGAATGTTGTGGTTTATTGTTGTGTTGCATCATGAATGAGTATTTGAGT
>NC_050533.1:11838251-11847738 GCF_002922805.2 Oryzias melastigma
CTTTCTCGCCGTTTCTCTCCCCTCCCATCACTTTTCTTTTTCTTTTTTTCCCCCTCAGCCACCAGGCATTTCAGAACTTGGGGGTGCTTTTACACACAGTTAAACCTGAACAGTCCAAAAACTCAGCCTACAGGCCAGTGGGCTGGCATCGGGATAGCAAGACTGCCATCTACTGGTGTTGCAGCGCCATGCATAGCGTGCTTCACAGAGGGGAATGGAGTCCTCAAAGTTTAAAGTCACCACTGCTGACATGACAAGAGATTGGGTGTAAAGTGCTTTCATGAGTCAGCAAAAACACGTTTTCTAGATAGTTTGTCTGAATTGAAAATAAGTTTTTCTGTTTATTTTATTTATTTATTTATTTATTTTTTACCAAAAAAGTAAATTCATATTTTTTTAATGTTAACCTTTGATTATTATTGTTATTCATATTTGTTTGAGGTAAAAATGTGAAATAAATTGGTTTTCTTGGGGTTTATCCAGGGGCGGACTTATTATTGGGCAAAGCTGCCTGGGACCCCCAACACTTTTGGTGCCCCTAAACTGAACACTTAAAAAAAAAGTCCAAATTAATTTCCATGTGAAATATTATTTAACTTTGCAATCCTATGGCAGCCGGATAACAAAAAGTTTAAGCTAAATGCTAAAAACTACCAAAATACGTATTTAAAAAAAAAGGACTGACAGCTCAGGAATACTGCACTCAACTTGTGATGCTGTTGTGTATTTGTATGAGTAAGTCAGTTCTAAATATTTTAAAGCGGTTCAGTTTAGATTGTGTGTTACATCCAGCTGTAAAAACTTTAGACAACTGCTTAAATTGATGGAGTTCTCATAAGTTGAAATGTTTACAAGTACACAATGGATCTATTTAAATGTGATTCTGCAACAAGTGCCAAGAACTGTGCACTCAAAAACATCTGTATTCTTGATATAGTATTTATCTTTGCAAAAATAAATCATCAACTGTGGAATAGTAGGATTTCCGGGTTCATTTATTTTTTTTGCTCAATACATATCAAACCGTGACCGAACAGTATCATTCCATCAATAATATATATAGATATATAGAGTATACATGTAAAATGTATATATATATATAAAGTGTATATATATATATATATATATATATATATATAAAGTATATATATATATATATATAAAGTGTGTACATATGTATCTATCTATCTATCTATATATATATATATAGGGGAAATAAAGTACTGTACTCCTCGGACTGGGACTTCTGCATCCACAACAGGACCCCAAATAGAGAGCCCAGGACAAGAGGACCGGTTTAAACCATTTTTCATCAGTTTACAGTCAACAGCACACAGCGTTTTCTTTCTCTTCTTCGCGTGCGCTTCACATCTACCTTCATCAACATAGGACCCTGCCAGTCCACGTATACGTGCCTGAGCAAAAATATGCATAACAACGTGGAATTTACAACTAAATAAATTGTTGTATATATATATATATATATATATATATATATATATATATATATATATATATATATATATATAATTTAAATGGGATTTAAATTCCTAAATTCCTATCAAGACATTTAAATTCTTGACATTGATGATGCTTAAAAGTGGACTAGTCTAATAGTTATTTGGTGGATTTATATATTTTTTTTATGTTTTTTAAGAAATAACTAACATTGCAGCTGCAGAGGACCTACATTACTGTTAGCCTGGGGTCCCAAAATCTGTTATGTCTGCCACAGGTTTTATGCACCTAAAGAGCATATACGTTGTCATTTCACAACTCCAAAAGGTCTCATAGGTAGAGCAAACACTCCTGAAGTTGAGGGCTAAATGTACCTCTTAGTGGAATATCCAACAGTCACCTTATATTGTTGATAACCACCAGACCCAGACTGAGTTTTCAACCTCATCAGCGAATTTCTGCTTCTGCACTTGAATTTAAAGACAGGAAGTAGTATAGGACAGGAAAACCAGGTAAGATGAGGGTGGTGGTGGTGTGTGTGTTCGGGGGGGCAGCAACTTTCGGACCTTCGTTTACCCCGTTGAGCAGGTGGATCAATTGATCCCAACTCAGTAAGCAGTAATCCCGCAGCCTCGATTGATTCCGACTGCTGCTCAGGCCTCACTGCACTTCCCAATCCTCCCTCATGCCTGCCCTGCCTGTACACCGCTCCTCCCAAAACCCTCGCTCTGACCACCACCCAACCAACCCATTAGGCCTCACGAAGGACTTTACCATCCAGCTGTAGAGAAACATTTTTTCCAAGATAAGTTGTTGATAAGTGTTACCTTTACCAACTAGTATTTTTTTTCTTTTACTGTAACAGGAACAAGGAAAACGAATAATAATAAAACTTGAAGCATAAATATCATGAACAAGAAGCGCATATACAAACAAATGGAACAATTACAACACACACTAAGGACATGACTGTTATGCATATTGACATTTATCAAACTGCTTCCCATAGATGCTGCAATGGTTTGATAATTTTCAGTATCAGACCAAATTATTAGGCTGTATTACAACTTTGCTCTTTGTACCAATATTTGTGGCCAATTATGACTTATATGTGAAGAATTTCATGTTATCACAAGCCCTTCTGAAGACTTAGTCACAACTGCCCTCAAAAACAGAAAGGTCCCCAAAACCATGAAACAAAATGTTTTTGTACATAGGACGGTAGAGAACTCCAGTATAGATCTCTGTGGGACTCCTTTCCTCTTTTATGCCAAAATGTGTCTCATTTTCAATCAGATTCAAGAAAACAAAAATAAAAACTGATGATTCTGTAAAAAAATTGTATTTTATTACCATTGTAAAGAACAGGAATAACGCAGTTAGTACAGTTATTCACCGTTTTCGATTAACGTGTAAATCCTACTAAAATTCTGCTCTGCCTTTAATTCTGCATGTTTAAAGCCTTTTTATGAATTTGGACGAGAGAACCAAGTCTAGTTAGAGTAAAAACTAATTAACAAACTGCAGTACATTTTAAAATATGTTAAGCTACAAAACAAAACATGTCATTAAAGCCAATACCAATGAGGTTTTAGGATATAAAACAAGAAGTCAAATTTTATTTTGACTTTTTTTTTTCTTCCAAAAAAATAATATTAAATAGGATAACAATCAAAATGTTACACCTTGAGGTTTAACGAAAGCAGAAGGACAAATTATTTCTAATAAAAGACATGTTTGAGGAGATGATTATTTCCACCAAGATATCATATTTTCAAAAACTTCTAGATTTACTTTGCATCTCTAAAACCGATGCACCTGTCTGCTTTCTGCCCTCGACAGCCCACACATTGGACTTTTATTAAGGTCTCTGGGTTAGTCTTTTTTTTTTAAGAGCCTGACAGCTGCAGTGGGAGCAGGCTTTACCCTGTTATTCACCCTGGCAGTGCCCCGCGCCAGGATTCTTGCTGGCTTGGCTGAGTTCAGTCACACAGTACAGACCGGGCTCCAACAATGGGGACTAATTCTTTCATCCCAAAGCAGAAACACAAGCAAACATGAATCCAGAACAGCTACTGCAGCCTAAAATGTTAATTTTTTTTCTAACATTCCTTATGACGTTCAAATTAAATGCAGTGTGCTGTGACATGCTTTTCTGATTAAGGCAGTGACTATACTGTCACTTAAATTAGTTTCTTCTGTTACTTAAAAACAAAGGGGTTCTGCATTGTTTCCATCTCCAAACCCCTCCTGACAAGAATCCAAAAAAAACTCATGCACCGATTGATTCTGTGAGCTGATAATATTGACAGCTAGGCTGAGTTACTAAATCCCCCAAAATCTTTCTTATTTTCTTGCTTCTTCGCCATCCATATACATTTCCCTGCATGGCTTCCTCCGGGCAGCTCTTTTGTCCCTCCTCAATCCCACTGTTCCTCCTCTTCCAACAGTCTCCCCGTTTTGCTCTCCCTTGGTTGCGGCTCTCTGGCATTAAGGGGAATTCCAGATGGGGATTTTCCCCGCTTTAGACTTTTCAGCGAGGCCCTCAAACTCGGCGCAGAAGCAACTGGCAAGCAACACGCAACCAGGACTTTGTTGTTATCGTGCCAATACAGTCGTCCATGTTACTGTTGATCTAACATTATTCTTTAAGTACAGTATGAAAGGTGTTTGCTTTGCAAGCTTTTCTTCATACATTTCCCATTGGTGTACAGCTTTGATCTATATGCGTTGGTCCATAGCGCCAACCTTCTTTAAAGGAAAAACCTCTCCAAAGCTTCTAGAAATGGCAGTACACGGCAGTACTGGCAGGTAAGGTTGATTAAAAAAACGCAAGAGTATATAGCATTTTAATATCCATTTCTTTAATTTGTCTGAGAGATTGATAAAAAATATTTTTTTTGTGTGTCACAGTTTCAGTCAAAAATCTGTAAAGGACAAGAAAATCAGCTAAATTGTTAGCCAGAGCAAATTAAGAGTCTTTGCTGGGGTATATGTTTATCTTTATACGCTACTAGGTGGCTCTACACAACAAAATTAAAGCCACTTATATGAACCGGAGCTGGTTGAAGAACTGCAAAACCATGAAAATGTTGCAGAGAACCTGTTATTCTCTCTATGGGTTTTTCTTGGGCTCAAGATATAAGAGGAGAGGAGAAGGTTACTATCACTGAGATGAAACCACTTTAAAAATTAAGGGATTGTTTGAGGGATCCATTCTCCATTAAGCTGGAGAAGAGGTTCTGGAGGGCCTAAACCCAACGCAGGTCCTCTGCATTTACCACCCTGTACGTGTTCCAGCCTTACTGATTTGCTAGTTAAGCTGGATCCAGGTCGTGGTTGACTCAACACAACTCTAGACAACCAATATAGATAAAGTGACACAAGTGAATTTATGCAAGACAAGTCTGAATTCTTAAAACTTGTACGTAAAACAGGCAGTGGGAATTTCTGCATTCCCAGTGTCATTACCATATTTTTCAGACTATAAGTCACCATTTTTTTAGCATAGTTTGAGCTTTAACCCTTTAAAACCAGAACTTTAGCTCCAATGTTGACGTTCTTTTGACTAGTGTAACTCTTCAACCATTTGAGCAATTAACGTAGGCAAAAAAATGTAGTCTCAAAGAAATTTTGTCTTCGTGTTTGAATCCATTGGAATTACTGCAATTGATGTAAACAATCAGAAAGTTATGATACTTCAAAGAGTGTGTCACCAACGACATATCTGGTGTTAAAAAGTTAAACGACAATCGTCTCTGAGGGAGCGGATGGTTGGCTCCTAAAGGAGTTCCAAGAAACAAAATGGAGCCAAATTGGGGCCATAAAGATTTGAAACCCAAATCAAACAAATTGAAAGAAAAAATTGGGGTTTGGCCAAAAAAAGTAACATTTTGAGTTTTTAAACCTAAAAAACTGAACATATGAAGCTGAAAATAATCAAATTTATTTTAGAATAGCAAGAACTTTTGGACGTTTTACTATTTTTCTTTTTTTTTGGCCAAACACAAATATTTTTTTCTGTTTGTTTTAGTTGGATTTCAAATCTTTATGGCCCGATTTGGCTCCATACAGGTCTGCTCTGATTAAAACAGCAGAAGACTGGTTGGAGCTGGGACTTGTAAAGCCAAGTATCTGCTAATTGAAAGAAGCTGACAGAACAGGAAGCCAGCTTAGATGTCAGCTTGTTCATTTGAGGGCACATACACCACCGATGTGTTAAAGGTGTGCAACATCGTGCTGCCAATATTAAAGGATATAGGCATAAAAAAGAAAAAAAGAAAAAAACAGCAGTTCTTTCTCATCTAGCAAACTGCCTCAGGGTTGTGTTTCCATTACAGCGGGCTGCATGTCAAGATGAACTACCGAAGTGTTTAGAGATCCACAACCACCTCTTTCTTTTCTCCGAAAATAGACGTTTTTGATTGTTCATAGTTTTCTTCAAACTATATAACATATACTTGTCTGCAGTTGAATAAAATTGTAAAATTTGACTTATAAACACTACAGAGTGGTCCACGATTCTTTCCTTACCAATACCAGGAAAGTATATTAAAGCCATGACAGGTTTGAAATATTTGACACAAGAAGGAAACGGGGAGAGTACAGACCCATGGGGTGCTCCTTCTGAACTTACCTTCTAAGTTGCGAGACTATGATCTTCTCCCCATTCATACAGCTAATTTTTTGTGTCAAGGTTGTTCAGACAATCAAACCCTGAGTACGTAGAAGCAACCAAGGAAAACAACGTTGAAACTAAAGAATTGGGTTGTCCTAAGCACTACATTTGGGGTAACTTGCTATTTTGCTGGCTTTTTTGTATTCCACAGGAAAAAGAAACAGCAAAAATCTGATTGATAGAATGCTGCAATAAAGTATGAATGGGTCCTTTAAGCTGAAGTCTCTGCCTGTCATTCCTGGTTGTTAAAATGTCAGTTATCGTCTTCATCCATCTATTTATCTTCTATATCTTGCTTACTGGAGTCCAAGAACAACAAAAGTCTCAGTGGCTGCGTTTCCATTACACATATGCACAAAACGGATGTGAACAAAACTTTACAGCAGATGCATTGAAATTTCTGTAACGGTAATAGCTCTCATCGTCATGTATCAAAGGAGACGTCAGCGTATTATTCAGGCCATGGAGTGGCTAGCTATGTGGGAGCAGCTACGTATGAAGCCATTTTTTGGAAAAGGTGGTTGATGATGCCCTGCGACAGACTGGCGACCTGTCCAGGGTGAACCCCGCCTTCGCCCTAAGTGTGGTATCCGGTTGTTAGTCACAAGACTCATTTAATTTAAAGTGTTTCCATTGCGTCTATGCAAATATGTCACTTTTAATAAGGCACAAAAACCACCTCCTTCAAGTGCAAAGTTGTTTTTTATTTGATGAATGTGAGTTTCTTGAGTCTCAAGTCTCGTTCGTCGTTTTTCCATTACGCAAAATTACTACTGCAAATCCAATTCGTCCAAGTTCGTAGTCAATCGAATTGCAGCTTATATTTTGATGCAAGCTACAGTTGATAGATATGCTGAGCTTATTGGCTTGACTTTTTAATAATACAATCACAGCAGGCAAGTGATGCGCTAAAAGTGGGTTGTCGAATGAGCTTTCAGAATACGGTGTTCACACTGGACCGTGGCTATTCAATACTAGCACATGTATTCGGAAGAGACTTGGTGCAAAAAGGTCAAAGTGTAGCATATTAGATTAGATGAGAAATTAGATTAGAAATTGTTTATTTCAAGCAATTCATATGCAATACAATCAATCATCAGAAGTTCATAAAGACATATCAAACACAGGATAACTAAGAAATTGCCTGAAAGGGAGTGGGAGGAAGCAAACTTATATAATCCCACCCTGGCTCAACCATACAATTTCCTTTACGTGTATTATTATCCAGTTCGTAACTTAACATCAGATATTTATATCTTTCCAACATAGACGGGTTATTATGGATCCTTAAGTAACAATAAATCACATGACTATGTTATATCATATTTTGTTTATCTTGATCCAGGCTTTTTCTTTCACAGCTCTATTCTGATGAATGAGTGACTCGGTGTCATATAATAATTAATTTCTCCTTCATGATCAATTTTCAAACAGTTGGCACTCTCATCAATTAAAATGGATGTCATCTATACATCACTACTAAATCCCAGGCCGTGATTGGTCAAAGTTTCACTGGTTTAACTTTCAAAGCATGTTTAATTGCCATGCATTTTGTACGTAGAACCTGAAAATGGACTTAAAAACTTGTGTAGCAACCCTTGAATCGAGAGTTTCGAATGTGGAGTACAGAAATGAGGGTTTGCATAGACTTTTTATTAGAAGTGGTCATTGCAACGTGCATTGCCGAGACCAGTGTTAACATAGCATTAAAGCTCCCATCTCGTTAAAGACACATTTTCTTCATCTCTGAAGATACATTGGGCTTGCTGTCCTTTGATATATAACTATCATAATATGACTCCAGATTGTTTTTTATTCGGGATTTGGCCACAAATGGGGAGGCGTTCTGGTTATGTCCTACTGGGCAGGGGCCCCCGAGTAAGACCCAAGACACGCTGGAGAACTGGAGGAAGTGGCAGAGGAGAGGGAAGTCTGGGAAACTTTGCATAGACTGTTACTCCCGGTTCTAAATGAAGATGGATGGATGGTTTCCATTGGAATGGCAAGAAACAAAACAGTTTTTTTTTGCCAGGAAATCTCTTTAAACTTCTGGAATTACCTTTTTCCACCTCTATTATGCAGCAAAAAATAGGGAGCATTTGTACTTAGTTTCATAAATGTTCCCATTTGGTCCAAAAAACTTCAACCAGAGTTATTATTTGCCATATTGTACCTTATTTTGTCCCTAACATATAATGCTCAAATGTGTTTCTTCACTTTATATCCTTTTTTGTCTTTTATTTGATAACTCCGTCTTAAGCGCACGAAAAAATAACTACATTTCTGCATTAACATTTTCCTCAGTGTCTGAATTAATTATGGCAGATACATCAGTCAGCCGTGAACAGTTTCTTCTAAAAGGCAATTAGCACAGTGCCTCACATTTACAAGCCTCTCCCCTATCTGTGTGGCTCAGGATTCCTTTGGCTCCATTCAACCTGCCAATTTGGAACAACAAAAGGCTGCAAGGCATAACATTGCACTACTGTAAACTGCCCAGATCTGGTCCGGCATGCCAAGAACCAGGGAAGGCAAAGCAACAATTATTTACAATGTTCCCCCGTGCAGGATTCCTCACTATTTGAAGCGAATGCACCAAAAAGATGGGGCAGTAGTGTAGCAATTCTGCTTTACTGTTTATTCGCTTCTACAAAAAGAAAAAGACAATTACTGATATTGATATTTATACATGCCTCTGAAAGTAAAGCTGAGTTATGCTTAAAAGAGTTTTATTGGAGTTGCAGTTACATATTAGCCATATATATATAAAAAACAACAAACTTTTTTGTTCAAGTAACCTTAGAATTTTCAAATTAAAGCAGATGCTGAGAGCTAAAGACCTACTCCAATGAAAATGTTGTTGTATTATTTTTCTGATAATAGAGGACAAATATAAAGAAAATTAAATTTAGAATGGGCTGTTTGATTAGTATTTTTTTAAAATCACTGAGAATCACTGAAAAAATGCTGTTTGAAAAAAGCGTATTTGTGACATGGAAGCTACGATTGGTGGGCCACAGCCTTCCTGCTTCGCTCCATTGTGACTGATCCACTTGTAGACCACTAAATTCAACTACGTTTTCATTTTTCTTGCATGAGCTGGCATCTGGCTCATAACTGTACAGCTAGATAGCTCCGATATTGTTCACCCTTTTTGTTGCATCGGGTATGAGCGGGTTGCGGATATGAGGGGCTGTAAGCTAGTGGGACAGCATGCAAACAACTATTTCAGTGATGGGTGGAGGGAAGGAGGAAAGGGTTTCTCCTCACCAACAGGTCCACCCACAACTCAGAGGCAAATTTCTAATGAACCACTAAAGGACATCATAAAAATGTATCTTAAAATTGTCA
>NC_050533.1:11848221-11861766 GCF_002922805.2 Oryzias melastigma
TCCTGTACTGGTCGCACACAAGTTCTGCATGCATGAAGTGCGCAGGTGGTATTTAAGTGTCCATAGGATGCCTGTAGGGTGCCCACACAAACTAGGTTCTAATTGTCAATTTTTGTCATTTCGAACATCGCTCCTTGACCACAAGGGACGTGCATAGAGTGCACACTTATCACGTCTAATGGCTCCTTGTGCAGTGTGCAGGGTTTATACAGACTTGGAAAAACACGTACGACACGCCTGCGTCTCGCCAACTTCATCCTTACTTGTAATTTCCACTGAGCGCTCCAGACCAGACTGGACCGGGCCAGGAAGGACTTTTTAGTGTTTCCATTAAAAAATTGTCCCGTTAAGGAGAACCGAGTGGTACCATTTCTAGTCCCCCGTTGGTCGTAGATCCACAGAAAAATGGAATTGAACCGTTGTGGCGGAGCTTCCAACGTCACACAATGTGATCCCTTGATTGGTAGAAAGGTTTTACGACAACAGGAAGTGTCCGACCAGCGCTTTTCCTGACTCAAGATCTCAGATGAAAGCTTTGTCTTATTTTTGGCTGTATTCCTCTTTGCCCACCACAATCTTCTTATAGTGAACAATAAATTCTTTACATTCAGTATTTTCCCTTTTTTCGCGGTGGTTGGGGACCGGAGACACACCAAATACTGAGACACCCCCTCCCCATTTCCATCTCACCCAACCTAAAATAGCCTAAGAATGTCTGTTACCGATCCATACTCATCAAAAACACTTCAGATTGTGCTTTGTGAACAACATTGGAGTATTGCTCAACACAATTTTTTTTTTTTTTTTTTTAATTCAGAACAATAAACTTTTCTGCAGCGTAGAGACCGACTTCATCCATAATAAACACCTGCTCCGGATTATAATCATCCTCCGCGATTATCTTTTTCATTTTCCGTCCGTTTCGCTTCTCTTTCGCTGTAGTCGCACCATTTTGACGCGCAGCTACGTCATCGGCCTCAATGCATTCGCGCAATAGAAACGCTTACTTGAATTTCGCAGACCACTCTAAACCGTCCAAGAGGGGACTGGTCTGGTCCGCATCGCTCAATGGAAACGAAGCATAAGTGTTCACTACGACCTGTTGCACAAATGTGCATGAACCCCGTGCTACAGGCTCAACGAGTGGTCAACGACCTTGATATTTTGTGTGTACAGTTTTTAGCCTCTTTGCCAGCACACAGCCCATATCCTCCCATAAGAGCAACTGTGACTAAAGCTTAAGGTAATGGAAGACAAAAACAACTTGAGGCAACTGATTTTAATGGTTGCCAGTTGATGGTCACTCACTTGTGTTTATGCTAAAGAAGCTAAAAGGGTTTAACACAAAAGCAGAGAAGCTCTTTAGAGTCCCTCTGGTGTTACAGTTGATGCCCTTTTTTTCTTTGCAAAACACCAAAACAGGTCTGAAAGGCGCCGTTACCGAGAGGTGAATTGGAAAAGCCCGGAATGGCCTTCATAACAGCGTCTTCCACAGCTGTAAGCTCTCCTAAGGGTTGGTTTATAGGAGTTTGGCATCTGTTCCATTTACATGGGGGGGTTCATTTTATCTGGTTGAAGGAGTGAACTTCACCCCCCCCACCAACACCACCCCCATGTGGCCCCCAAATACAAGGTTTGATATGCAAATCACACCCCCTTAGCCCTCACAAATCCAAAGCTCTTTTCCTCTTCAATAAGGTTCCTGAAACGTGTAAAAATACATCTCTATAAAAATAAAATATTTTAAAAAACGGGCTGTAAATGAGGGCAGAGAGCCTTCCTGGTGCAGTAATTTTTTAAAGGCTTTCATGAGGGGAAAAAAAACAAATAAATAAAGTTGAGATTCTTCACTTCAGTAGTCTCCTTTTTTTTTGAACAACAACCATAGCATTGTGCTTTTTTTAATGCTGTCTCAGTGGACTTAACACTTGTTATTTTCCTCCCTTTCCGCGCTCTCCTTCCACCTCATATTCCCAACGCACTGTCTGTGCTCTTGCATCTGTAATCACAACGTTACCACATTGGGGGCTGCTGCCTTTTGTGTTGCGCGTGGAGTGTGTGGGGGTGCGAGTGCAGGTGCATGTGTGTGTATGTGCGTGCTCCTGCGTTTTGAGGGTCTGCTGGGGGCTGTGTTGGGGCTTAGCAGCACACTGGGTTTCGATGGGAGCCCACACCACTGCTCTGCCAGTTCTTATCTCTTCCCGTGCAGGAGAGCTGTGGCATCAAGCTGGTAGCTTATTAGAGAAACGGGAAACATATTCCAAAAAAAAAAAAAAAAGAGCCCCCTTTTTGCACACTTTACAAAGAGACATACAGTGAAGCGTGGACTGGAGTTTCTTTGTGGGCCTGTGGCAAAACCCATGAGGAGGAAAAGCCGGCGAGTGTTTATTGCTCTTGTCTTTTGTGTTGATGAGGCAAAAATAAATTGCAGTTTGGAGAACTGCTTTAGGGTTGGACCTAAGTGATCAATGACAGGGAACGAGTAGGCACAATAAGAAAAACATTGCTTTTATATTATTTTCCCTGATGGATGAGTTGGCATTAGTTGTGATTTTTCTGCTACTGGCACTATAGTGGCGGTGAAGTAATATTTGGGAGGTAAATGAGTGGAATTTGGACAATTCCATCGCTCCCTCCCAGCGAGCATTTCAATGTAGGCCCCATATGGTTTACCTTTGTTCTGAATTGGTGGGCCCCAGGTGGGTTTGTCCGCAGGTTCCATGGTGGCCTCACCTGTGTTTGCTCACGCTGGCTTGAGTGGGCACTTATTAGTCTGGCTCGCTAGGCAGTGTAGCTCGCTAAGTCACTACGCTGTCCTCCGGGCGGCTGGTTAGCATAGGGATTCAGACCACTGAGTCCTTACCTAAGCCAGTGTGGGCACACATAGATGGGGCGACCATGGAACCCATGGACAAACCCACCAATTCAGCCCAAAGGTAAACCATATGGGGCCCACATTGAAATGTTCGCTGGGCTTTTTCTGCTGTCATCGCAAAAAACTACCTCAGCAATTGCAGTGGTCCCTCGCTATATTGCTGTTCACCTTCTTCAGTTTTGCTGATTTTTTTTTTCTGTTCAGTCTGTTATTTGACCTAATTAGCTGTTGACCTTGTCAATCAGTTTCCTTCTTGCCATGTCCATTGACTCTACAAAACAACTAGACCAAGTGAGTGTGATGTCAGCCGTGGAAAATGACTTCCAACTGTCACAAACAGGCAGACGGCTGGGTGTGAGTGCAGCAGGTTATCTGGCACAGACAGGACATGGGCATGAAGCACATCTAAAAGTCCACAAAGCTAAATCAGGGTCAGGGAGGCAGAGGTCAAGCACGAGCATGAGGGCATCAGAGAACAAAGAGAGTGGTCAGGGTCCAGGCGAGGGTCGGGGCAGGCGGCAGATGAAGCAGGGTCAGATTAAACAGAGGATCAGGTCAGGATGGGAATGCTCAGTGATACAGGCAGAGTGGCACAAACAAGACTTCACACTAAGCAGGGTCTGATGGGAAGTAAAGTGTGGAGAACCAGGAAGTGCTAGAACTCTGGAGATAGTCCCCACTGAACTGATTCACGACCCCAAACAAATTAAGTCTTTTTTTTTTTTTGAATATCGCTATTGTAGAGTCAGATGAATCCAAAGCAGTGATTGGTCAGAGTCAGTATGAGTGAGCACTTCTATGGCAACCACTCCCGCCAATCATGAGAGAGCTTGATGGAAGTCCACAGCCCTTCCACTTGAAAGCGGGGTCAGGAGAGTTAGTCAATTGTTTGGCATGGGGAACAAGCACCACAAACTTTTATAAAGGCATCTGATTGGTCAATTTCTAACTTGAATAACTTGTGGTACAGAAGAAAATACATTTTTCTGAATACTGAATGGCATTTCTCTTACACTGTATGTGTTTCAGAGTAAAAACTAGCTAGCAAGATCTGGATTATTTCAGAAAAACAATCTGGAAATGCGACTCCACAAACGTTACCCTTTTCTCACCAAAAGTGACTCCTTCCGTTGCTCCTTCAGTCTCGAAATCTTCTCTGAACCTACTTGGAGGTTTTATTACCCAGGATGGTAATCTTTCAGACATGTTTCTTAGAGTAATGAACCAGAAGCAGATAAAAACCCATTGTTTGAAAAAGCTGCCATGGGCGGGGCCAAAGTCTACCTTCTCCGCTCCAATTTTGATGCATCCACTCAGTCAAATAGATCCAATAACGTCTTCATTTTCCTCATCTGAGCTGAAATGTGTCTCTAAACTGTACGGGATAGCCCCAAATTGGCTCGCTTTTTTTTTTTTTTTTTTGCTTTTTTTTGCTACTCTAATGTTAGCTTGGGCTTATGAGTTGCTATAAGCTAGTGGGAGAGAGTGTAAACAAAAGGCTGATTAAATTAGTGGAGCTAACTTCCATGCCAACTTAACCCTAGAAGCGAATTTCTAAAGAACTGCTGCTGCTCTGCTGAAATATGTCTTTAAAACAAAACAAACAAAGTTATTTATTATTTTGGCTAAAAAATGCAAAATTATAGACAAAAGATCACTAGGAAAGACTTTACCCTAAACAAATACATGTAGTTGTAGTGGGACTTTAAATTCTGGACTTATTTTTCTATGAAGATTTAAACTTTGAGAGTGTAAACATGAGAGAAAGTGCATGTAAAGGTGTTTATGTCTGAGAAAAGTAAGTTAGTGAATGTGAGTTATTTTTTTAATCGTTACCCCCATAATAAACAAGGGAATGCTGTATTGCTGCAATAGTGGTGGTGATGTTATATCTGGAAGGTAAACAAGAGGAATCTGTACAACTTCATCGCTCCGCAATGCCGTCATCGCAGACAACGGCCATTATGTCCTGTCAGAAGGATGGTAATCACCGAAAGAAAAAGGCCAGCTGCTCCTTTGACAGACAACATCTAAAGGTGCTGAACGCAAACATCAACCACTTACCTTCAATCAAACACCATCTTTCTTGTTTTCCCCTTACCGAGGCAATTCCAAGGCTGCTTTTTTATTTTTTATTCACAAGTGTACAGTCCCATTTTGATTTATTTAGTCAGTGAACAGTGGGGTCGAGGGCACTTTTTCAGGCTGTGTGCACATAAGAAATAAATAAACAAATAAATAAAAGGGTGCACATATTTAGACACGCGGCCACCAAACATATTAATCTTTACGCTTGATTTCCTGTGAGCGCGCCGCCTTTGCTCCACTAGCAAAAACGGGAGGATAATATTATGCATTTGCATGCCAAGCTTCAGTGTGGGAGAATGTCATTGATTTATCACCGCGATGAAAGGTCAGTTCACCTTATTAAACAACACATAGGTGTACTGCTGCATAGTATTGGATAGCCATTAGAAACCAATCTATCCATTCCCACTGTGACTGGTAGAGGCATTAAGGTTTAAAAAAAAAAAAGTGAATATAAATCAGTTTTAAATGAGTTTGTTTTTGAAACATGCACCTGCATGGTATTGTAAGTTTGCAGAAAACGTTACATTTCTTGCTTAAGGGGTCGAGATGGTGACATAAACGTAGTTTGCGTGCACTTTTTATTACAGGTATTCCTCAGACATCTAATTATTGACCTTATTATGTTCTAACAATGACTGGAAATCAGGTATCTGGAGTCTAAACGGTGTTTGTGAATGATGAGTGCAGCTGACTCACACACAATCACTCGCTCCTCATTTAGCCGTCCATCCATTTCTGTCGTGGAGCATGTCCGTCCCAGTTATTTTGAATGATTTGGCCAAGTCTAAAGAAAAAAACAGTGATAGTAAATAGATTCCTTAAAGCAAACACTCTTTCCTTACCGCTGGCTTTGTTGTTTTTAGATATTAGTATGTGGTTGAAACAGCAGGCACAAGACAGGCGGAATGAAAACAGGCGGCAAACAGATATAATGGCTTACAAATGACTTTTGTTATTGTGTGCTCAACTGTGCAACATAGAGATACAATTACAGAGTGCATTGTGCCCGACATGTGTGGGTGTGTTTCATTTCACCCTTTGCAGCAGGGACTCTTTTATGGTTAAAAAATACACATGGAGGTCATGTTTGTGTTTGCATGCAGACATGTTGTGTCGCCTAAATGAATCTAAACTCTTCAATTGGTCTGTAGAAGGCCAGAAAATAGTGAAGAAATTATAAAGTCCTTGATAAGTTGAGTAGTGGACCATAGACTGTATGATTACTGGACTGAGTGACCTCTCCCACCTGGCGTTCCAAACAGGAAGGTTCCAAGAAGCCAAAATCCCACAAGAGGACCCGAACCCAGAGAAGATGGTCTGAAAATCATTAGCCACTTTTATTTAAACTTTTTTAATGTTCAGGATTAGCTTAAAATGTGTCATTTTGGTCCAGTTCTCATATACAGTCAATGGTATGGACCACAATTTGGCAGTATGGGCGGATAATGAAAGAGGGCATTCAGGGTTCAGCTCAGAGTGCCAGTGGAAAATGAGGAGAAGAAGAAGAACCGGCGAACTGTAGAGGTCATCCAACAGCCAACGCTCATCCTCTCAAGTGTTGCAAAAGGACTGGTGGATAAGTGGGATAATCCAGCAACATGGAGGCTCACCATAACTTCTGTTATTCCATTCTATGCTCACATACGGAGCAGCTTTTAGGCAGCGGTGATGGTGCTTCGTAAAGAAAGAACTTAGAGTTCAAAACCCACATTTGTTTGATGTTTTTTTGTTCTAGAAAGTTCTGCACACAAACCTACACTCAGTATTTCCATTTTGAATATTTTTCCCTTTTTTTTTTTGCATGACACACACCTTGAAAATGCTACAATATATGCACCAAAACGACTGCTTAAATATCAAACACATGGTTATTTATTTATTTGGTTTTGGTGGAGTGCATCTGTTTGGAGGTGGGTAGACTTGTTGGACCGAATTCCTTTTTTTCAAGCAAAGCCAGTTATTCATCTGAAATATTCTCACCTCTTTGTTTCACACGTTTGAAATGTTTGCAGCTAAGCTGCTGCTAAAGACGTGTTAGACGGTGTTCTGATCACAAGAGATGAAGACCATGGAAGGAGGAAGATTAACTTTTTGATTTTAATCGCAATCAGTAAATCTTTTTTTTTTATTTTCGTGATAGCTCGTATTTGTGCAACGTGTAAGGATTTAATCCTTTTTTTTATAGAATGACTCTATTATAAACTTCCTATAAACTTCCATAATTCTCCAAAATAGCTTTTTAGTCTTCATCATCCAGGGCTGAATGAAGCATGACTTCAAAGAAGGATTTATTCAAAGTCACAGAGTTACATTGATGACATCGTTTGACGGTTGTCCATAGCCAGGATATAGCAGATGGGTGAGCTCCAGGGCGGCGGCGAGTCCATTTCCACAGGGTCATCCAGACTATTAAAGCAGGCGGGAAGTCTCATCCGAGTATTGCTGACATGCAGGATTGAAGCTAGACACAGTTCATTGTGTGTCAATTCAGGCAAAAGCAAAAGCTTATTAGAAATAATTAGAAATCTAATTGGACAGAAAAGCTTCTGAGTAAAGGGTTAAGTTTTAGTGAGCAACTTCAGAGTAAAAGGATTAATAAAAACCCTTTAAAGCTAAGGTTGTCGCCCAGTTTGTAGGGAATAAAATTTAGAATTTGACTTTGTGTATTTTCCCAGGGTTCTCGGCGAAACTTCAAAAGTCTTAAAGCATTGTCTTTCTGACATGGGAAATAATACCTTTAAAAGCCTTTAAAAAGTCTTCAATTTTTATATCTTAGCCTTAAATATTGTGCTGTTTGAAATGCTTCATATTTCTTGTTGAAAATGTAATTTTTCAACCACAATTATTCCAATCAAATAATTGAAATAAACAGCAGTAGAACGAGTCATCCACCAATACACTGAATGCCGCTCACCAGTTTGAAGAAAAAGAAGCCCCCTAAAGCATCACTGGACAGACTACAAACACAAGGATAAGAAGCTACAGTTTGATCATAAAATGGGGGGAAAAAACGATGAAAATGGGAGATAATTAATAGAATGGGAAATATGCTAAGAAATTGGTTTTAATGAATGTAGGGACCCCGTTTCCGCACCATAAGGTGCACCTACAAGAATTAATTATTTTTAAAAAAATGAAGATGTGTATTAATATTCGCCTTACGTATGGATTACTTCTTGTTGATCTTACTGATGTTGAAACAGTTTTGAGGGCTACAATCTTAGTCTGCTTTTAGTACAAATTTCAAACAAGATTTAGGTGTCATTGTGAATATGCTAATGTGGCTAACATGTAGCGGTGTCAGACTGCCTTGAATGCAAACGTTGGGAGTTAACTTATTCTCAGTAACCTTTGTTTTAGTTGTATCTGTTTGTTTTTATTGCATGATGCAAGTTTGGGTGATACGGGTTTGGGAATATGCTATGGTGGCAAACGATTCTAATGTGGCTATGTGTAATTTGTCGTAAACAGTGCTGGCCCTGGGCATAAGCGACCTAAGGCGGCCGCCTTGGGTGCCATCTCCTGGAGGGGCACCAAATTGCAATACACATATATATATATATATATATATATATATATATATATATATATATATATATATATCTGTTAGTGCTTCTTTAAAACTTTAAGGATGATCTGGTGTGAAAGGATAATCAACTTATGTATTTTTCTTGAAAGACAGAAAGTACAAATTTTAAGATTAAGTTATTTTGAAGTGCAATATCTGACAAAAGATTTTAATTAATGGGTTTAGTTAAGTCACAATCTTACAGGCAGGTCATTTTCTGTGGCAAACAAGGAAAAAGAAAATTCTGTGGAAAATAAAGTTTTTTTACACTTGTATTTTCTCTACCAATGGAACGTGATCCTTCTTAAAATGAAGTTGTGCCACGTTCAAGAGGAACTGGCTACAGACATTAACGACCAGAACTGGAAGTCCTCGACCGGAGCTGGAAGTCCCCCCATAATCCTTGAAAAAAATAAAGGTTATTTTAACTGGTGACCCTAACAGTTATAGTGTTTCATGATCGAAGCTTTAAAAATTCATATGAATCATGAGTCAATAGAGCTGGAGCGATCGCACCCGGAACGATGGCTCCTGTAACAACACCACCACCGGCGGCTCGCCGTCTGCCATGCAGCCAACCCCCCGCGGGCCATCATAGTGAGCGCAATCATCCATCCTGGGTCTCTGCGCTCACTAGCTCTGCCAGACCCTGAACAGCGGAGCTCAATGGCTCCCGAGGCTGTCCACTGTGCGGATGGCTAGCGTAGCGGGTGCGATCGCACCAGCTTTATAGGCTCTGTGACAGGTTGACAACCTGTTCAGGGTGTATCCCACCATCACCCGAAAATAATCAGGATAGGCTCTGGCAATACTACGGCCCAAGTTCAGAATGAAAATCCTTGCATCAGGTGACCATATTGGATTTGTTTTTCAGCCCACTAATCCAGGCAGTGAAAACGTCACGTGCTCAAAGCTGAATTCCTGATTGGTTGACGCATCAACCTCGCTGCATCTGCCGCCCAAATTGAGCCACGCCCGATGCCAAAATTGTGCCCTTAGATTGCGTCCGTACGCAACATTGAAACTCGACGCCCCTGCCATGTGAATGGCGTCTGGTGTAAAACAGCATTAGCCGTGTGGCTCCTCCCCAGTGAATTCTCTCTGTTTGTGATTTACTCTTTTTGATTTATTTTTTTGGTTGGCTTCGATACCCTTTCTGACACAACTCTATATTCATCCAGACCTGTGGATTGTACTTCCTTGTGGTTGTATTTTTACCCATCTTTTTATATATCTCTAGTCTATTGTGGGGGTTGTGTTCTAAAAATGACCCGCGATAAGTAAAATTCTCAAAACAGATTATAGATGTTTTAGGCTGTAAAACCCCATGACTTCAACACTTTATCACTTTTCTCTCTTCTTTAAACTCTCAACCCTTCGGAGAAAAACATGTTCAGTATTATATAATGAAACCAAAGATCTGCTTGTGATTGAAGATTTATGAAACCGTCAAGCTGAACGAAGAGAAGTG
Source organism: Oryzias melastigma (assembly GCF_002922805.2). Classification (NCBI taxonomy): domain Eukaryota; kingdom Metazoa; phylum Chordata; class Actinopteri; order Beloniformes; family Adrianichthyidae; genus Oryzias; species Oryzias melastigma. The sequence goes on from NC_050533.1 coordinate 11,858,227, forward strand.
GAACAGATCAGCCCTAAAAATAAATGTTACCTACAGTGTAATTATTGCGCTATTCTGCAACTGTGTAAATTATACCTTTATAAAAATATATTTTTAGAAAATACATCAAATCATACCTTGGACACATTATTATTATTATGTAAAATCACATTATGCCCATTTGATTGGTTTTTCCTTCGTCTAGCTTTTCATTGTGAAGTCAATATGTAAATTGAAACTTGTGATTACCTCAAATGGAGTGATTAAATCTGAAACTAATAAGCGACCTTTTGTATGTGTCCACAGGAAGAGAAGAGCTGAATGGAAGCTAAAGTCAGCATAATTGGATGAGCAAGTAAAACAAAGCTGATTCCTCTTCTTCTGTTTGGCTGAAAGTCTCATATCTTTGGTCTCGGGCACATTATATTCCTCAGTCGAATGCGTTTGCACAAAATATGTATGTAAATAAAAGTGCCAATTACTTTAATGGAAACCAGGAAGCATGACCGCTTCAATTAGAAAGCCTGTTGCAGTTTTATTTTTCCTCCAACACCTCTGAGACTGTTGGAATAAAAAATAAATAAAAAAAGTCCAGTGTTGTGAAGGTTAGACGATGTGTTGGACAGCCTGTACACTCCAAACGAACGCCGTGTTTGGTCATACTTGTCTGACAGCAAAATACAATGATGTTACCAACAACAATGTAGCGTAAAAGGCAACAAAATGCACTTTGTAATAAATCCACGCTTGAAAGTATGTGAAATGTGGGAGCTGGTGTGATTGGAACGTGTAAATGACACACTGAAAGCACTGGCCTCTCCCTCAATGAGAGCGGTCGCAGTCTGGCAGCTCCTTAAACAATAAAGAAGACTTTATAAAAGTTTCAGTTGTTTTTGATTGCAAGATACAGGATGCTTTCGCGCAAAAATCACAGACGTACACGGACGCCCACGGAAACGCACATTCAGAAGTAAATCTTTAGCCTAATTCTGCGATTTTTACTTGTGAGCTGTCAAATGTAACACCATAGAGCAGGAGCCTTAAGGTGCTAAATACAACAGTGGTGGGCAAAGAACTAATCATATAACAACAAAACAACAAAGGATGTTGTGATGCAAAAACATTTAATGTGTTTTTAAAACTGATGCCATATTTTTGTTCAAGTGTATGTTGTTTAGATTATGTTTTGTGTGCTTTTATTTTATTTACTTTACTTCCTCTGACAGATGGTTATAATTCTCTATGTTAGAAAAAAGTTCTAGATTTTATATATTCTTTTTTTTTTATTTTTTTAGGATTTCATAGGGAATCTAACGATTTGGCACAAATTGTAACCACTAAATTGTCAAAAAATGTGTTAACAAAACACTTCACTTGTGGCTACAAAATTGTTCAAAAGTTAAATTGTGGAAATTAAATAGTAACTCGTGGAAACAAAATAAAAATAAATGACAAAGAACTCTCTAGAACATTTTTGGCAGCAAATCTTTCAAACTGAAGTTTCACCAAAAGTCATCAAAGCTAAAAGTGTGTGATTTGTTACTTCATCTTAGTCAATTGTCTTGAAGGTTCATACCTGTCCCAGTGTAACTGGTTCATCTGTGTTGTTCTGCGTTGTGTTCAGGTCAGGTGAATAAAGGTCAGGCTCCAATGTTGATTAGTTTCTTCTGTTCTGGCTGGTTGACAGAAAACAGAAGTTATACTGCTGTCCAGGATTTTCTTCAGTGCTTCCCCCTAATGACTCAGCCACAGCCCGCAGCAGTCTGAGTACGAATGCACGTGAAATAAAACATGAAAAGAACATGATAAAATGAGAAACCAACATCATACCTGGTTGACAGCAAGCAAAAGTTACACTGCTGTCCAGGATTTTCTTCAGTGCTTCCCCCTAACGACTGAAAATTGCGCGAAAAAGAAAGAAAAGTCAACACAAAATACACGAAAAATGGCGCGAAAATGGCGCATCGGCTCATTTAGAGCGGCTAATAACAAAAATAACACATCAAAAACCGAGGAAAATTAATGCAGTACATCTGCTTTTGTAATATCTAGATCAAACAAATTTTAAAAAACAGTTTAAGCAAAGATATAATTACAAAGAATGGACACGAGGAGCACTTCTTGCTTAACCCACATCGCGCAGCAGTCTTAAGTGCGCATGCTCAGACGTGTCTGCTGCGTCACCGTGGTGAGTTCAAGTACCCTAGGACAGACTAACACACAAGTATGAATGTTCATAAAAAAAAACTATTTACATCGAATTTGGTGGAATTAAATAAACTAAACAATACACCTATTACACCAGCTATAACCTAAACACATGAGCATTGATGGAAAGTCAGAAGAGCTCGTGAAATTAGGACGCCATGTTTGAAAACAAACATTTAGTATACATTTTTAGGATTGGCCCAATCCAAATTCTTCCCTTCCCTCCATTTGTACAAGCATGTGTAGTGGGGTATTTTTTTAGGGCCTATCCTCTGAGTGGAGGGGTGCAGAGCCCTCCGTGAGGAGGGGGTTCCGCGTCGTGCTGTGCCACGGAGGAGAAGCGCTTTAATTTACGTTGGTGTGTTCTGAAACACAGACATTTACATTTAAATGTAAGTAATGACTTTTTGTTTTAGCTCGACTTTCTTAAAGTTATAAAACTGGTGTTGTTATGTTGAGCGCTGGAAGCTAACGCTAGCTGATGCGGTGACGTCATCGAGTGGAAGTGACATCTGAATTATGAGACACTATTTTTCCATAACTCTCCGTTTGGAGGCTAAATGTTGGGGTAAAGAGAAGGGAAGATTTTGGATTGGGCCATTGATGGGGTATTCAGGAAGCTACTTTCTGATTTTGTTTATATTAGCTAAAATGCTTCATGCTAACATGATTTTTTTTTTTCTAAGAGTTCAATATTTTATCATTTTGATAGTAAATATATATTAATTGAAGTGTCATTCCTGGTTGTGCATAATTAATTACCATCCCACACACACAAACACACACGCGGCCATTTTGTTTCTTTTTACTCTTTTGCCAAGAGCTTTGAATCTGCTTTTTAGGATGAAGCTGCAGCAACGTTAGAAATACCCAACATGCATTTCTCCAAAGTTCATTATTGAGTCTTTGGAACTTTGAATTTCCTCCCACAGAAAGGATTAATGTGAAAAGTTGTATTTGTAATTTGTAGATAGTTCTTCAAATGGGACTGTGTTCAGTTTACCAGCTTAAAGTCCTGAGAAGCTCTGAAGTTTGTGTGCGCTGTTTCTTAGTGTGTTTTCACGCTGGAAATGTTGCTTAAGGTTTCAAGAACCTTTGGTTCAGTTGGTAATGCTCATTAGAGCCTCAAAGTGAAGCTTATTTTTGTCTTTTAACATCTTGTAAATGCAAACGTTGTCCTGAATGAATAATATTGTTGTTAATTTTTTTGTTTTTTTTGTTTAAAGACTAATTTCGATCCTCTTTTGATCCATTTTAAAAACATTCCCCGTGGTCTTTTAATTATGATCATGACATTTTTAGCCAAAATATATAATAATAATAAAACTGTGTTCTAGAACAGTGGTCCCCAAC